>NW_009713421.1:22995-29481 GCF_000703405.1 Apaloderma vittatum | reverse complement strand
TTCAGCGAGTATGATCTTAAATTATCCATAACTGCTTATTTTGTACAGATTTTTTCGCTGCTTGTTTGTTTGTAAAAGACCAGCCAGGCTGTCTGGGAACAGCTTGGCTGCATCATGGACTGAGAAATAGAGCCCGACTATCATAGGAGGGGTAGTCCGCAGTGTCAGTTTTAGACAGCAGATGGCTGGGAGTAGAGAAAGCTTCCAAGCACATGGTATGCCAAAACTTCAGCAATTTTCTTTTTGTCAAGCAGCTTCCAGAAACACAAGACGCGGCTGAACCTCTTCACACTGGCCAAGATTAAAATAAAGAGAGCATAGTAGAATCCCACAATATACCACCGCTTCCTAAAAATATTTAGGCTGCACAGTCTAAGAGAGATACTGCATGAGTACAGCAGCTTTTTCTCCAACATTGGCTAAAGAATCAAAGATGCAGAACAAATGAGTGCATTTGCAATGTGTGGACATAAGCAGACCAGGAGCAAGATCCTATTCTACCTCAAAGACACACCTTGACATGAAGATAACAACAGCTGAGAGTAGTATTCACATCAACAATGTTTCAAGAAGTGGCTGAAGGTGCACGGGCTACACATGTAACAAGTAAAAACAATAACTGAAAATAGCACAAATGTATGCCAGACACTCAAACCTGACACTTAGTTACCAATCCATTTGCCCCTTGCACCAGACAAGATCAAGAAATTCAGGAAACAAAGAACAGGAAAAGTTTTTAAGTGTTTATGCTTCCACTGCAAACACAACTCCCACAGACACAAAAATATGCTGCTTTTATTTTTTTTTTTAACCTCCTGTATTCAGCAGTGTGTTTAACCTTGGAGCTGTCAAGCTCCATCATGAATAATGAGCCATGACAACACTCCAAGTGATCCTTGGAGAACAGACCAATTTTTACTATATGCTATGCAAAGCAAAGCACTGTTAACGTATTCCCATGGAACTGCACCTGCCTTGAAAATATACAGTAATGTGGCCATCAAGAGGAGACCACAAGTAAATACAGAAAAAAAGTAAGCTACTTTCTGATATTTCATCACTTACAAGCACTGAATGAGCAGTAATGCACGTAGCATCCTAATGGTTCTTATCTAAAATTAAACCAAGACTGAGAAGGAGATTTGTCTCACTGAATATGCATTTCACACATACATCCACAGCCAAGGAACATCCTCATTTGAAACAACCCGTGGTGGCTACGGTATGAAGATGGAGCGCCCTGCAGGTCTCACGGCACCGTTCTTGGTAACCTCAAGCAGATGAACATGGAGATGGGACAGTAGGGCAGCCTCTGCCGCAAGCAGCACCCCCGACACTCCCAGCACAAACATATAGCCTTCCCTCAAAGCACATGGCACTACCAGTAATTATAGGAAAAAAACAGTTGCTTGAATGACTGACTGAAGCCCTTCTACACCATCCCAAGGCAGATCTTTAAGAAGGCAGAGCACAGGTAAACACAAGCAATGACAAAAGCCAATTTCTTCTGTGCCCCTCCCAAGCTCAAGAGAAGAAGGAAGACAGGGCAAAGAGATTCAGCTAAAGAAAGGAAAAGCTAGGAAGAAACAAGCTGAAGATTTAAACAGGCATTCACTTCTCTCCTAAACAACAACAAAGGGTTGTGATTCCAAACATCCCTTAAAAAAATCATCACCTGCACAGGAAATAAATGCTAATTCAACAACACGAATCTGAAAAGCATACGTGTTCTCTAACAGACCCAAGCAGCAAGCATCTGTTCTGGGTTTCTGCAAAGGGGAAAAACAAATACATCCTTATTTCTGACCTGTTTAAAATACTTTTTCATGGGTTTGCAGTGCGAAAGACTTGCTTTATCTCTGTGCCATTTCCTAGTCTCAGTGTCATAACCAAACCCCCAGCACCTTCCAAAAACGTATCACTTTCCCCGCTATGTAGGGGCACCACTTTACTTACACTTCAGTTTCAAAAGTTCCAATAAACTATAGGAACTTTCAAAAAGCTTTGGAGAGCAGGAAAGCAGCACTGTCAGACAGCAGATGCTTGTCTTTCCTAAGGTTAAGTTTGCAGTGTCAGACAGCAGAAACCATCTCTGTGCACTCCGACGAGTTTTAACACATCTCCCTCCCACTGATTTGCTGTTACAAGTCAAGCCCTCTCCTGCAAGAGTGGATGGCTCTTAGAGAGCAGAAAGTATCTTGAGTTCTTGTCTATGGTTGAAGCTGGAGAAGAGCCTCTATGACTAAAGCAATAACATAGTTACACGCAATAATGTATTTACTGGCAACTTGGTTTTCCACTCGAGGGTGCAGCAACCCATATCCCTCCTTCAGCTGTTCTCTTTCCACTCGATCCATCTCTTCCACCTAAAGAGCATTTTGCAGCTACTCACATCGTACTGGATCTCCCCTTTCCCCTGCAGCAGTTCCAAATCAGCAAGACCCATGTTACCACCACACACAGGACTACCACAATCCAGCTTAAAATAGCTCTGCTCTCAACAGATGACTCACTTTACCCTCCAAGTGCCCCAAAGTACAGGAATGGTAATTTTCCTTTTAGCATTATAGTTTAAATGTCCTCAGCCCTCCACATAAGGTGTTGGTTTCTTCCATTCCCTGAGGATATATTTCCATTTATGCCCCATATCACAGCTCTGCACTTTTAGCAATTCCATTCCCTGCTAGCAATATTTGGCAATAAGATCCCTTTAAAGAAGGCTAATTACAGATTTCATTTGAACAGAAATTGGTACTAGGCTAATCTGTAAGCTCTTTAATAAGCTTTCAAACTTCACTTCACACTAAGCAAGATGTTGTTCTCCACCAGGAGCAGCGATGGAGCTCTAAAAGCAAAGGTGGAAAGCTTGGCCCTGCAAGAAAAGGAAGGAAGGTCAATTCTTTTTGCTGCACTGCACCTTCTCTATGTGAGTCTTTCTTGAAGATACACTGCTCATATTTCACAAAAGAAAAATTAAGGAAGCCAGTTCAGATGTAATGATAATAATGAAAAGTAATCACAAAAAAAACCTCAAACACACTGATAGTAGTATCAGAAGAGAAATAAAGACGAGTGTGACGGAAAGTGGGTCAAGAACTCAGAAATTAGGATTTGATAAGATTAAGGACGCATGGTTACGTGCATGCACAAAGCATGGCACTTTAAGAAGACTTGTGTGAAGATGGAATTCCAGTTTTCAAAGGAGTCCCAGTTTTCAAAGGAATAGAAAAACCCAAAGCAAAGTCTCTCAAGCACCTCAGTATCTAGTCCCATAACAGGACAAATGTTTTCTGCTTACATATGCAAGACTTAGCACAGAAAATAGCAATTCCACCTGCAGATGCTCCTCTCCACCTTTGCACTGCTGCCGTTTTTGCTCTTGGTAAGCTGTGCCCACAACCCCTGGTGAAATCACATTTCAGTCAGATCGTTTTTCTGAGCGGAATTACTGCAAGACTCTGCAAACCACCCTCCGTGCTACCTGCCTGATAACTTGGGGGGAAACCAAAAAGGGTAATTGATAAAATGATGGTCAACAGAAAGATGGTCCTGTTTTGAAGATACAAGACTAGCCCCCAGGAAAACTACATAAGAGCTTTCTGTGCAAGGTTAGAGAAGTCATCACTTTACACTGTCGTCAACGACTACGTGGCATCACATCCAGATGTCACCCCTGAAATACTAGAATATTGTGGCTGCCCAGAGAATCCCAGCTGGAATCAGTGAGAATCACGCACACCGAGTACCCAGCTGTTGGGAAGCCCCCAACTGGGAACTCAAACCCACAGGCACTTCAAAAAAAGAACAGTTAGGAGTGTTACATATGTAAACCAAACACATCAGTAAGTCTATTTGACAGAGATTAAACCCATGAATACCTACAGCATCCTCACATTTTAACATATCTTAAGGTTTTCCCCCCTGGGAGATGCCACACTAAAGAATGACTTGTGACAGTAGCAGACTTCTCTCCCACACATAGGCAAGTCTTTAGGAAGTCAACAGAACCTCACTTGCAAAAGGGCTACACAAGTGCTCCATAAACACTATTAAAACACATTTTAGTCGTCTTGGAGGACAGCTTTGGGGGCAGGGAAACAGAGCCATGGTACAACTGCAAAGCTTCACACATCAATTTTGAAAGGAAAACCACAAGTCTGACCACTTCCTAATCCCTAAAAGTTGTGAATAAAAAAGGGGCAGGAAAGGAGACATCTTTTTCCAGCTTTATTCTCTGAAGTACTCGTATAGATTTTACTGAAACTTTTACAGGGCTTCCCAACAAGATAGATCTAGTAAGAAGAATTTCATCTGGAACCTCAAGACTATCAAAGTACCTGAATACAAACTACCATAACAAGGAAACAGTAAACCCGTGATGTGTGCTAATAGATACTGTAATTATTAATGTGCGCACACAGAGAGCTTATCAGAAGTGCGTTTGAAAGGAAAAGCACTATTAAAATATAGGTATTTGCCAGCAGTTGTATCACCACCATATTCCCTAGCTGGTTTCGATTCAACTCAGTGGACATCAAGCTAATCTCACAGGACTGTATCATTCACTTTTATAATAGCTACTGACCTCATTTCTGTGTTTGAGCCCTGCTGTAGTGTCATGACTAAATGTGGCAAGCAACGAATCACACTCTGTCAGCATCCAGTGCCTGTCCTTTTTCCCTTCAAATCCTTCCATTCATTTTGGCATTTTTAAAAGACATGCTGCTTCAAAAGCGCTGATCCAGATGGTGGGTATTTGGATTTCAACCTTCCCACATGGTGATGTGGCTCAAGAAAATAAAAACTGTTGCTCCCTGCTGCTGACCTACTTCTTTCTTTGTTTCCTGCCATACCATAGAATAAACAATACAGTTCTTTGGACCAGTCTTGCACACCTACTCCCATTGCTCTGTAGCAAATATAAAATAAAATTAATAGAGGAAGGAGGGGGAAGGAAAAAAAAATCAGCATGATCCAGTGAGGATATAGGGGGGAGAAACTCTCACCTCTGTCATAGTCATCTGCCTCTATTGCTTTTTGCTGAAGCTTCTGAAGCCGTAAGATCAAGGATTTTATCTATGTAAAGAGAAAAAAGTTCATTAAGAAGCTGCATTTAAACGTATTTAGACTATTCACCTCTACATAACATAAACTTAATGGATTACTACATCACCAGAATGGCCCAATTTTGAGAGTTAAATCCAACATTTGTTAAGTAACCTATTTGGAAGTCAGCTGAACTGCAGCTGCTTGAGCCAAGCAAGGCTCTAATCCAAACATACAGAGATAATAACAAACAATATTTCTTGAAAACCAAAAAAGATCATGTGATCATCGGATACTTTTCACTCTTTGCATAAACCAAAGAAAGGATTGTTGGAGGATTCTGTCAGCATGACATCTACCTCTGATCCCACTGTACTCAACAGTGTGTTCTTGAGTCCATTCTAACATTTTTTTTGCCTACATGAGTTTTGCACAGAACAAATCCAGAATTTCCATATGCAAACCACATTCTTCTGTAAGTAAGAAGAGAAATACAGTATGGGTATTTTGGAACATGTATACTCGTGTTATGGCACAGAAATCTGTGTTCATACGCAACTAATGAAGTTTCATTAAAATATAATTTAGGCTTACCTACAAAACATCGGCGCTCACATTTTTCAGAAATGTTCACAATGCAAACGTTAGATGGGAAAAAAAGGCAAAACACCAAGAAGTCCTGTACCACATACAGAGTGCCCTTTCTCTAGAAACTCTAACTGTATTAAAGTTTTATTTCAGAAGTTACTTCTCTTTATTAACATGAAGGGTCTGGACCAAAGTTTTAAACTCACTAAAAAATTTTAAGGCTAGGTGCGTATTTACAGGCCATTACAAGCTTTTTGTGTTAGAAGAATTTGATTAGAGGGTGAGCAGTCAAACACGACTACACTTAAAAAGACTGAAAAGTGTTTTCTTACTGGATTTACATGTGACCTGTACCAAACAAGTCGTTATGAGAACGGAAAAAGGTAAGACTGGAAAAAGAAGCAGTATAAATTCTCATAGCCCAAAATCTGAAAGTGCTTGGGAAAGCATTTTCCAACACAAGAAAAATCCATACTTTAGACGTTCTGGACTCGTTGAAACTCTTTCCTATTTAAAACCCTATATTTAAACTCTAAATTGCATAGAGAAAAACAGATATAGCCAGTCAACAATGTAACAGAAACATGCAGTTATCGTGACGACACAATCCACACACAAATTAGGCAAGACATTTAAATTGACAGTATTCCTTTTAATATGGTATGTGAAAGTGGACTAGACAAAAAAGAACTACAAAAAAATAAAGCCAGAGAAGAATCAAAAAATGCTTGATTAATAATGGATGCCTCAAAGGAAAAATAAAACCAAAACAAACTCAGCATTGCATATTCTCCCTTTTACTCAAGACTTTAATTTGGTTTTCACATCCTGAAGCTCCAGTCTTTTCCTGCT
>NW_009713421.1:0-22881 GCF_000703405.1 Apaloderma vittatum | reverse complement strand
AATGATTCACATGACAGGTTTTTCATATCTATGATGTATAATAATCATCTATACTGAGAGTGCAGCCTTGCTGCTGTTTGCACTGTTTACTCAGTCACACACTCACAGCGACAGGTTATTTAGAGTCTGTTTGGGTATCACAGCACAAGTCTGCCCAGGGCAAGCTGATGCTATTACAGTAAAGCATCAGTTTGCATTTCTATTTGCAGGCTGGTAAGATGTTTAGAGCTCAACTAATCAAAGAACTGCTTCAGCTTGCCATGTCCTATATCTGTACCATGTGATGATCACTTTTTTTTTTAAGCACAGAAAAAGCAAAATTTTAACAACTTTGGTATCATCTCCTTTTCTTGACTACAGTTGCCTTTGTTCCTTTCTGAAAAGTTTGAAACTTGCAACTTGCTCATTATCATTACAGTAGGAAGGTGCTTCAAATTAAACATACACGACTGGCTAACCAAGGGCAAAGACATCCGAGGGCACAAATCCCCAATTCTCCATTCAATGAATTAATGAATACAGAAATTAAAGAGAGCAATGTTTCTTTTGTGCCTATCAAAAAAACCATACTGAAAAGACAGCAGAATCATTTCCTATTTTGATTATGTTACATATTCCCAAATTTGCAGCGAACTAATTTCCCAAAGCGTCCCAGACTACGGGCACATTGTCATGCCAGGCACAAAGCCAAAGAAACTGCTCCACGTCAACATGCGTGAAGTCTGTAAATATGAGAACTTAGTTTGAACTCTACACACATCCTCTGTGAAAACTAAGTATTAGAGAGTATCGTAAGCCCAGGTCAGATGTCATGGAGAGCAAAGTAAGAATACAAGTTTCTCAACCTTCTGTCTTACCCAGACAGCATGGCTGTGCAAAGCCTCCCCAAAGCAGGTTGTTTCATCTGGCCTAAAGACAACACAGTGCATCTCAGCAGTTACATCTGAGCTGAGAAGTTGCAAGAACCTGGGTTTCTTGCCAAAAGGCATCCCAGAAACTCAAGACACTAGTGAAAATCAAACGCTAAAAGAAAAAAAAACTGAAACAAAAACACAAAAATATACCCACAAAAAGACCACACCACCATCAGAAAGACTCCACCACCCACTTAGTGCACCTTGAACAAATTTGCGAAATCTGTTGTGCCCACATTAATCTCTGAATTACTGCTTCCTGCACACATAATAAAGCCAATATTTGGTCCCTTACCACAAATAAGCTCAAAACAGTCTTCCTCTGAATCCCACCTCCCATCCCAACAGCCACATAACAAAACATAACCAATGCTTCTTAAAGTTTCCCCACTCCTGTCCCACAAAGAACAACACAGTGAATGAGACTACTTGTATATGTGGTAGGTATAGACTCCTAACTCAACAGCCCAGTAGTCCTCTCGGGTGGAAGGAAAAAAAAAAAAGTTCAACTTCCAGTTGGAGTTAGAGCAGGGATTCGACTCCCATTTTTCTTCATGCAGGGAGAGTACCCATCTATTAGATCAGAGGTTACTCTCACATAGGTGCCTCATTCCAAGAAATCTTTGGCTAAATTTATACATCTCCAATTACAAAGTTTAGTGTTATTAAATCATGGTACTTCAAGAAGGAGTTCATACCACCCGCAAATTTTGTACCACATATACTCCAAACTGCAGACAAAAATAGCCACCTGTGCAAGAAAACAGTATTTATTGAATTCACAAACTGATGCGTGACATTCCAAAAATGAGGATCACAGTTTCAGTAGAATACAAAAATTAGGTACTGCAACATCTTTATTCTTTTTTTTTTAAAGGACAAAAAAAAAAACAAAACTGCTTCTCTCAATTTTATCACACTGAATGGTACTGCAAACCTCTAAGAACAAATACCACAAAGCCCATTCATATCACAACTACATCAGTTTCAACTTTGGCATTAGAAATGCAAACATTTTGAGGGCCAGAGGGAGGAATCAAAGATGAAGCGAGATTACTAACCTTCAGGGTACTGCGGTTGCCAAGCTGGCAGTCCTGTAGCACTGGTTCATATTTTTTCATGAAAGCATCCCAGTGACGGTCACTAACAGTAAAGCTACTTTCATAGCCTGAGGTGACAGAAGAGCCTGCAGACACTGCATTTGAGGAATCTGTAGAATATGAAAATGTTGCATCTGTATCTGAGAGAGAGACAGTCTCACTATCCTGTAGTTTATCATTCATTGTGGTTTCATTTTCATACTCCAAATCCTCACTGGGCCTGGAGAAACAATGCAAAGCTCCCAAGTGTTCACAAGCCTGCGCCATCTCTTCTGGCTTCTGCAGACTTCCTGCAGTGCTGGGGTGCAGAACATACTCAGCCTCCCCGATAGCTGACTTGCCTTCAGCACTGCCTACTCCAGAGGCAGCATTCAGGGAGAGCTGTATGAAGCTGAAACTTGAAATAAAGCTATCACATGCACCAACAGAATGAGAAACATCTCTGTTTTGATATTCACAGTTGTTATTCACTTCTGTCTGATCCAAGGCATACATGTTTGGGGGCCTGCTCATTTTAGCACCCTGGCTTTTCTGCCAGTCACAGCATACAGCAGAAACATCTCCCTTGCTTGTTGCTGTCGCAGGATAAACCACCGTCGCTGTGTTCTCTGACCGTGGGCTCATGCAACATGAAAGATTTTTGCAGTGTCCAGCCATATTTCCAGTAGCGGCCAATGATGTCACCCCACTAGCAGGAACTACAGCACTACTGACTTCTCTGTAGCATAAGAATTCAAAGTTATTTTGACATGGTCTGCATAGAGAGCAGTTCTCAAAGTCCCCACAACACTGCCTGCCATGTTTGCACTCTTCTGCGCCAAAGGGTTTGCAGGCACTGAGGGACTGAAACTCTATCTGTCGCTGAGCTTCTGCCCTCATGTATCCAGGTCTTTTTGACAGTTTCTTTTTACAAAGAGAGACAGCAGGCATTAAGTGGTCCTGACCATCTGGAGAAAAAAGAAAAAAAAGTCATTAAACTGTTTCTGCAGTTTTCTAGGCTTAACATATTGCAGCTTCTGAAAATAATTGTTTCAGGAATTTCAAATAGTGTATCGCTTTCTATTTCAACAAAACAAAGGCACTGACCATGCCACAGAGAGAAGAAAATGTGTTGGTGGAGAATGCTATGTGTATTCATGCACTTTCTGAAGAGCTTGCACCTGCTTTTAAGGGAATTTGATAACATAATCACATCCATTAGGACACAAACCTGGGTACAATGAATCACATTGTCTTCCCTATTCATAGCACCGCTCTGTGCTTCTTCACTCTCATTTTGCTGAGCAGCACACCAAAGCACTGACCTTCTTTAAATCTCTCGGACCCAAAATGATTTTCAGACTTACGAGCACATACAGGATGGCCCTGAATCTGCATCATAAAGATGAGAACCAGAATCAGAAACAATTTTGTGCATAATCTGTTGTTTCTCGTGTCCAGTTTCCTGAGTTCATATCCATGTTTTAGTAGCATTAGCAAGTGATTCAGATTCTGCTTCCAGAACAGATGCGACTCTGTAACACTCCGTGGTGGCAGATGTCAGTCTAATGAGATATTTTATTAAGCTGTCATTTAGATTTACTGCACTACCCGTTGTCCAAAATGTAAAGTTAGAGGAAAAGTTTTTCATGCAGGACCATCAGCCCTAGAAAACTAATACTGCCATATGCTTGGTAGCATTACTGCAGTATTAATATCATTAAGAACAACTTCATTTCCCCACATATGCTTACGTAGATGAAAAGATAAATTTGCTGTTTGTAAACAAGAACAAAAAGAATCAAGGTAAAAAACACAACTAACTTTGAAAGTGAGAGAACAGAATGTGATATCTTGTTATTGTTTTCTGTATGCTTCTATAAATAAACAAAAAAAAATATGGGTGAAATATTACATGGTGAGTACTTTCAGTTTCTTATGGATTTACTGGTAGTCAAAAGGTATTCCATTCATCTCTCCTGCACACAATCAGTGTGAACACAAGTTCTGTTTTGTGGAGAGGACTAGACCTATTTGCCAGAATCGTCCTTCAAAGGAATCTAGTAACCAGCTGAATTATGCCCTCCACTCACTGAAACAGAATCAACTGCCAGAATCTAAAGTATTAGAAATATTCTCATCACCCACACAGAGCTCTTCCAGAAACACAAATTTCAGATTATTTTTTTTTACATGCAATATATTTAACATTCATCTCCAGTCACAACCCATTGTCAATTTTTAAATTGATAGTTGTGCACATAATCTAAACTCCTCAGCAGCTCCTAACACAGGTCTCATACATACCTCACTACAACAACATCCTATCCAAAAAATTTAAGCATTAGACCTGAAATTTCCCAGGAGACTTTCCCCGACATTCACTACACACTCTCCAAATAACCTTCAGCCAAAGCAATTTATACATTTTCCACATACTAGAATAGTGGCACATCTCACCACAGGACTGCAGTTACGCTTCTGTATTCTGCTTCCTATCACCATAAATTAGAATACCCCAGCTGTCTCCCACATTCTCTTTTGTAAGAGGAAAAAGCATTACAGAAATCAGAAATGAAAAAGGTCACGGAGTCCATCAGTCAGTCTACTATAAAAAGACAGTGAAATGCTGTACTGGGAGTAATTTAACGGAAGTGCTAACAAATAAGAACTGCTCTTGGAGTAAGGGAAAAAAAATGAACTAAATGTTCTTTAATTCTTTTGGTTTATATACAAAATAAAAGCCTAAATTTGCTTTCAGCAGAAAAAACCAGCCATGCAAGAAAAAAAGTCACTCTAAGGCTGGATATACTTCACTGCCATTTGTGAAGACTAGTCACAGGCCTTGTGTGTGAAAATCAAAAAAGTTCATTGGTTTAATCAAAATTAGTTGAAAATTGATCTTACTGACTCACCATGACTATCTAAAGCAGATAGATAATTACAGCTCTTTAAACACCAAATTTAAACTAAGCTAATGTAAGTAAGATTTAAATTGGCCAAAGCATTTAGATATTTGCACCAAGTGAACTGGATGCAATTCTAAAAACCATCACGGCCAAAGTGGTAAAATTCCAGCATCCTGAACTAGTGCCCACAAAACCCACGTGCCCTTGTGCTCCTCCCAGCATTTGCAGGTAACCCTCTAGAGAGATTTTCCATTCGGCTCCGTTAAAGGCTCTGGGTCTGCCTCCTGGCAAGTCCAGCAGCACAAGCCCCTCACCTGGGTCCCAGAGCGGCACTGCTGCCCGTTACAGTCAAGATCACAGTCCAAGCCAGGAGCCACCCAGAGGATGCTACAACGAGAGAGCTGCAGGGCCTTAGCCCCAGTGTAGCTGCACCCGAGCACAAGGCAGAGAAGGAGAGGACGGACACAGAGCTGGGGCCAGCACCTCAACAGGAACACCCACACCTTCACAGGACACAGGAGGGAGGAGGCGGCTGCAGCCCAATCCCCAGCTCCAGCCTGAGAGCAGCCACGGTGCCCTCGTCCATCACAGAATCCAGCCAGGATGTTACCCTGGCTCTGGGTGCACTCTGCGCACTATCTTCCCTTCTGTCGTGTCCCTTTCTGAAGATTAGAATGATTTCAGTCATTTGACATCAACTAACCCGAAACGTAGTTACAAAGACTGTTTCTCTGCGTAGCTTTCCTACCAGAGCTTGCTTTGCCTGCACACTAGATACGAAATTATGTTGAACCAATTCAGCTTAGCTTGTTAAAAAAAGGCAAGCCTCTATTTTTCTTCTTATAATTCCCCCAGTTTCAAGCATATTAAATTACTCATGGCGATTAACTACAACACTATCAAAATGGTACCTTGGAACACTATGAATCGACTGAAAGCAATTTAAAAAACCCCACATATTATACTATATGATGCGCTGTATGAGAGACACACACTTAGAAAAAGAGAAAAGTCACAGATAGAAGGGTCTTTCAATTATGATGTTACAAATCAACTTTTAAAGAAACATGTTACAATCCTAGAAGATGAAAGATGATGCAACGTATGTTCTAATGTCAGATTATGTGCAAATTGCTCTAAATCCAAATTAGGAAAGCCCAGATATAATTTAGCAATACTTAAAACAGTTCTTTCACCATAATAATCTTTCCTGATGACCAGTATTTCATAAAAACTAACAGCTCAAAGCCAGAGTACAGAAGAGAAAAAGAAAAACAGAGAGAGAGTCTATTGCTATAAAGCAAGGCATGACCAGCAAGGCATGACCAGCAAATGCTGTTCACCTCTCAGTTACACCAGTAAGATGAGAGAGATAAAGCCAAAGAGCATTTCCCACTGATGAAAACAGCACATTCTCTTGCACTCATCTCGCTGCTAAAGGACAGCAGAACAGTCATCTCACTTATTTCAGATAATCAGTCTTTGCTTTCAGCCACAAAAGTTGCAGTCCAGTTTTTTGACCAAATGCCCTAGTAATACCTGTGGAGGGACAGGTGTACCTACCTTGCATGTCTGCAAAGTCCACTTGGACTTTATAGAGCAGCACAAAAACTCTGAAGCAACTACCTCCCCACTCCTGCACTAAACACACACTGCAGAACACACTGAGTTCTCCCTGGAAGTAACCGAGAAACTATCTATGCAGTTAGAAAGGGCACTCACCTTTCTGAATATACCTAATAGTGCACACAGTTGAATTTTACTAGAATAACCAATTCACCTTCAGAGCATTTGTGGATGGTGACTGCCGTGTGGAGAAAAAGATACTTGGTCATATCCAAAGCCAACCACCAAAGCCCTGCTCCAGGCAATTTCTGTAGCACTGTTTCTGTTAAGGAAGCCTTAAACACCTGCGTTAAACTCTACACAAACACACCAAGATGCAAACAGTCATTATGTACAAACAAACACACACAAATGTTCAACCTATCAGTAAAAAAAAAAAGAAAAGAAAAAAAAGAACTATTCTTGGGGATTAATCAATCCAGCATATTTTTATGCCGTAGGAACTGAAAATTGAATGGCAAAATGCTGCAGGTTCCTAATCAGTTATATTTTGACTCATTTGCTGAATTTCAAAGATATGACTAAATATTCAAAACAGGATGGCACTGATCTCAACACAGCCTAAGTTAAAAGAAACCAGCACTTTCTCTTTACATGAGTAAGCTTGCAAAGAAAGTTACTTCTGAATAAAGATTTTTGTAACTCTTAAAATCCAAAGGTCTCATTTTTCACCTTATTTGTCGCATGTTACCAAACTTTGATTTATCTAATCTTTTATAAAGCGTATCTATAGACTGAGCGTATCTATAGGCTGAGCTACATTATATTTGATATCATTCACAAGTTATTTCCTCAACAAGGGTTCCTGTGATTTCCAAGATTGCAGGCTGGATTCAGTCATTCAACTGCTAAATTTTCAAGTTGTCACATATGAAATATATTCTGGAGTCATTAAATGCATGTTAGTTTCTATTCCTCATTAAATAACACTTCAAAGAGCTGTGCATTTTAGAAGTCAGAGTAGTCTTCCTTAGCCAGTGTTTAAATAATTGTATTTTTATTGACACACTCCCATAATGTGCATGTCATTGAGTTGTTACATTTGAACCACTTACCCCCTTAATGCAACAATTCATTTCAAGCCATTTGATGAAATTGCAGCACCTCTAGAGTAAGAATCACATTAGCTGACAGCAATTTCAATAAGTTCATCAAATTTTTCCCCCTCAAATAAAAAAAAATAAAAAAATGTTTTAAACCTGGATCTGCCTTAACACTACAAAAAAAAAAGAAATCTATTAAAAAGCAAGCTGGTAAATATCAAACACTTCTCATGTCAGTAGTGAATCACCTGTATAGTCAGAGTCAGTAAGAGAAGCATCCTTTTCCTTAATTGTATATTATAATCATGTTCGATACTACCAACACTTTAAAACCCATTTTCATTCATCAGCATTCAGCAGTGCATTGACTACACACAAAAGCAGGCTTTTTTCTCAAGCCAGTGCTTTGCTGAATCAGGGCCTATGGGTCTTGATGTGACAAAAAGAACAGAAATATGCCTTTTTGATCTATTCAAATTTTAAAATATAATAAGGATCCAGCTTGCAAAAGCATGCAGTTGCACTGTGAAGGTCTATTTGATAACTAATCAACACCCTATGGCTGTCAACCTGAGACCCAAGGCTTGGCTATTACAGAAAACTGCACTCTAAGCTGAGTGAAAATCACACCACCCAACTTCTCTGCTGCAAGATTCCTGTTTTCCCAGGAACATTTGTTGGCTGAAAAAACCAAGTGGTCAGATTCACTCTAGAACAGTCAGGTGACTCCACCCTGTCTCAATAAAGCAGATAACATGATACTGTCAAAAAAAAAAAAAAAAAAAAGACATTTCTGCGCTTTTCATTTCTGTTTTCATGCAGTCAGCTACAGTTACAAAAGTAACTTGGCTCAGAGAAGCCCAAGATCTTTGTGCTGAACTTCAGCACAGTCCTGTTACAGACGCTTCTCACACAGCTTCTTCTCTGGCTGTTACTAAACCTCACGTTCAAAATTCATCTCTGGTTGACAAGCCTCAGTCCAACCAATCCAAACCTCTTTACACAGTTGACTCATGCATTTCACCCAACTCACTGCTATCAGCCTAGGAACTGCCAAATTCACATAACTGAATGCCTAACATAACTATTATCTTCTTAGGCTCCCCAGTCATCACTTACCCTACACCCAGCTCTGGCATGATCCCACGGACACCTGAGGGACAACAAAACACCCTCGGGGAGAACACAAGCAGATCTGAAAAAACAACTCAGTACCAGCACTGGGCACCTTCAGCACAGTCAATAACAGAAGACACTTAACTTCCCCACAAATATCCAAATCAATCTGTTTTAAACCTGTGAGTACAATTCTTTTTTACTTACAGTTAAATAATTGGGAATAATTCATCCACTTTCCAAAGAGGCAGGAGGACACCCAAGTCACAAGCTTAGAGAAAATACAGTAGAGAACCAATACTTATTTTAGGAGTTTTGAGTTTTTTAAGGTTTGTTGGTTTTCTTCCCAAAGAATAAATCTTTTGTTTCCAGTTTCAGTGCAAAAGTCCAGAGAGGCAGTCCATGCAAACGTCTGAAGTGAAGAGAAGGTTCTGGTTCTTCCAGACCTGAAAACAGCTTTAAATATTACACAGAAGTAGGGGATTGAGAATTTTGCATAGAAACTGTGAAGTTTGGTCAGGTCCTAAATTAATCTGCAAACTGCACTTAATGGGTTTACAGTCATATCCCACAAAAGTATTTCACTAAACATGCATGCAACTATTAAATTAGTACACAGCAATCCTTTTCAAGGATGGTCTACTTAACACACCACACTTCTCTTTCATCACTCTGTCTACAGAGTGACAGTAGTGGATTGCCACTACTTCTGCTCAGTCAGATCATCTACAGCAAGACTCTAATATAAAACTCATCAGGGGGGAGGGAAGAATAAGAAAAAAAATAAAAAATAAAAAAGAGAGAGTGAAGTGTGAGAGCACACTGACAGCAGTCAATTGCTAATTCAAGCAGGGTTTGAGTGCTCCAGCTTGGAGATTTGAATTTTTAATTCCACCAAGAGAATGGGTTCCAAATTAAGCATCTGATGCAGTCAGTCTGAAACCAGAATTGAGTTTACTGAAATAGAAAGTAATTTTCTCTTAACAGCTCAGTAGTGATCACATATAATGAAAATTAAACAACGTGGCAGTTCCTATATTGCCAAGGGTGAAGAGTCAGAATGCCTTTAGCTTCACAATTTAATATCAAAGTCCCAGGACAAATGCTCCTCCTTTGCCTGCTGAAGGAAGTTTACCTTATAGCCCCAGCCAGGCTGTCAGGACACGCTGTCAGTGCTGCCTAGACAACAACCGAGATGGAACGGAGCTCTAGACATCAGGGAAGCTGAGCAAGAACTTCCCACCGAAAGCGCAGCGCCTCAGGATGCAGCTTAAACACAAGACACTGCAAACGCCAACTGCAGTTATGGCAAGGCATGGGACACACAGCCCACCTGTAGCGAGGAGGCAGGCAGACACCTGAGCTGGCTGCTCACCTTGCTCCCCCGAAAAGACAGACTCAGGGCTTGGCATGAACCCCTGCAACTCTTCATGCTCGCACAAAATTTCTCTTCTCGGGTAACCTCCGCTCTTTGCAGCTGCAGTTGTGTGGAGTGCGTTTTTGCTGGCTAACAAAACATCACTGCTCTGAGTGGCGAGACCAAGATTTGCAGCTGAACCCACGGGCAGACAGAAGCACGGCTCTCCTGCCCTTCTGCACCTACCCGGGCACCTTCAGCCACTGCAAGTCCTTGCCAAAGGCCAGTCATCACCCAGCACCAGCAGCCTGCAGGTGTTACAGCCTGCAAGGGGTCAACCCTCTGCAGCAAGCTGAGTGCAGCTTCCTTAGAAACCTCAACTGGTAAGCAGGGAAGATGCAGCTGATAGCCCTTTTGAGAATTTCAGTGAGAATACAACTTGATTTTTACAACTCTTACCCAAGGCAGGCAAAATAGAAGCTGGAAGTTTATTTTATTTGGCCTAAGAAGGCCAAAGCAAAGGGGGCCAGTTAGCTCAGTGGTTTGAGCACGGTGCTGACAATGACCAACACCGAGGTCGTGGGTTCGATTCCTGCTCGGTCCCCATGTGTTGCCAGGTCTAGTCTAGAGGTGGCGTCCCTGCCCAAAAGGAGGTTGGACTAAATGATCTCTAAGGTCCCTTCCAGCCTATGCCATTCTACGATTCTATAGCAGCTACAGCCTTTTTACTCTAGCATGAAGGAGAAACGCAACTTCCATTGCATTTTTCTTTTTGTTTCCCAGTTAGTTCTCACAAGCCAATTGTTCATTTCTTTTCAAGTAAGTGAAAAAGACAGCTGAACTAGAAATGTTTCCTATTGCTGCTCTGGATCTTTCACCCAACTCTGCATAGGTCACACTTAATACTACTTAGTCCAGAGCAGTAACCATCCACAAAGCTCCCAAACAATGTTCAAAGTCACATGCAGATACTCTCTTTCCCAATATTATCTCTTTGGTCCTTTTCAGTTTATTCTTTTTTTGTCATGACCACACAAGGTCCCCCCCAGGCCTCCAACAGCATTCCCCTCACAACAGCAAACAAGCACATCTTAACTTAGCTCCGAAAGTCCTCCTCGTACAAGCTTCCAAGTCCTCCAGCTCCCCAGCCCCCTCAGACCACTCTGTCCCTTCCCAGGTGGAGAACCTTCCTGCTTCACAATCTCCTTTGCTAGGGCTCAGAATTTTCTAGGCTTCTCCAGGTGCATGTAAAAGATGCCCAACTCCACTTCAGTTGCGTCCACCAATTTCATCACCTGCCTCCACGTGCTCAGCCTTTTGGCTACCAGGAACTCAGCCAGTTCTCAGGGCTCCTGTTACCTCACAATACACACGTAGTTTGTACAAACATCTAAACCCCACTAAAAAGGCACATCCTTTCATCCCCTTGGAGCTCGTCTCAGCAACAACACTCTTGTAAAAGCATTTTTCCCTTGACTGTAAATCACCACTATCCACATCTAGAATATCAAGACAATTACCTGCCACAATTTACTCTGTCTCCCCAGGCTGACATATATTAGCTAATAATACAGGTTACGCTTATTAGCATAGGCCTACAATGCTCAAAATAGGCACAGATTTTTTTTCCAGAGGTTTTAACTTATTTCTATCACATTTGATTTGTAATTTACTTAAGTATTCCTACTCAAGTACAACACCATAGGATCTGCCACCTTTTGTTAAGCCTTACCTGCCTGCTATCCAAGTAAATTAAAGCACAGTATGAATCTTCAAAGAAATTGTACCCTTACTTGCAGATATTTCTTGGGCACCAAAGAACCCGTGTGATACTGTCACAAAACAAAGTCTTAAGCAAAATAGTTCAAGTTGAAAAATAATGAGAAGTAAATTCAAAAGTTAGACTGACTTTTCAAAAATATTCTTTATATTAAAATAAGATTGTCTTGAATAAGGCATTGAAGCAGTTTTGCAGGTCAAAATATTCTGGATTCAGTTTAGTAATTTAACGGATTAAAAAAAAAAGCACAGACTGTACCATATGGCATTAAACACGCACACCTGAAAAGATCTGTTTCAGCAACAAAAAGCTTGGCAGAGGAAAACTTTGAGTGTCATTCAAATTGTTTCCCAGAATAAATATAGATCCTTAACTCTTTATTTCCAATTTTTTTAAAAAAAAATTTACAGCTTGCTTTAGAAAACCTGGATCCAGAATCCAGGATTAGCAGGGTCCTGTGCAACGTAGCTCACATTTACCTGTCCCTTTCCGTTGTATGGGACATACCTCTGAGTAGTACTAGTGTAGTAGCAGCAGGGGAATCTCTTCCCCTGCTTTTTTTTCGGTTTACACGTAGTACTCCTCACAAGTATTATTATTAAAAAGTAGTAGACGAAACTGCTGCAGCTTTCTTTCAAGGAAAGCAATGTGTTTTCAGAGACATTTGATCTCATCAGTCCTGAGGTAGAGAAGTAATCTGATGTATTAGTTTATGGTCAAAGCAAACCATGTGAGAAGCTACTTAACCAAGCCACAAAGCAAAGCCAAGACAGAATTAAGGACTTACACAGGACTTCTGAAAGACAGCTAAAAAAAAAACCCACCAAAACAAACAAACAAACAAAAAAAAAACACCAGAAAACTCAAAACCCACAACATTTTCACTACAAGAATACACCTAAGGCTTCGTATATTTAGAACTCCTGTCTTCATTGAAAATACCAGAGATTTTTAAAGCAGCATTTGGGTAAAATTCTAGCTTAATATTCTCCAAACTATCAAACCCTGGAGTCACAGGTCCCCCCAAGGCAGATCCTGCAAAAATGTTATTCCATATGGGATACTATAGAGTGAAGCTTCACTGGAAGCTTCAGGTTTAACTTACATTTTCACCTGAAGTTTGAAGCAAATACAAATATCATATTTAAATGACTTGTGCCTGCCTACATTTTTGTACTCCAGACCTAAACAAGTCTATTATAATCCACATATCTGATACAGGAAAGTCTATTTATAAATAACACCTGCGTCAAGTATGTCCACTAGGATACTCCATCAATAGAAATACTTCATTGACAGGCTCCCTTAACTCCTGAGCAAAACAGTGCTACCTTTAAGCTGGAAGCCTTTTAAATTCTCTCCTGCCCAGGGGGAAAGGAAAACTCACAGTATTTAAGATACTTGCAAGTTTCACAGCTTAAAAAAAAATAAAAAAAAAAATCCTCTCCCTCCAAATTTCAGTGAGCAGGAACATCTTGCACCAATGGCCTTACAAAAACAAAAAGGTGCCAATAAAACTGTGAGGGATCCTGAGAAGACACACAGATTTTTGTTTCTGTATAATAAAGGTGTCATAGTGCTTTACTGAGCAGAAACATATGAAACTTCTTAAATTGTCCTAAAGTCTGAGTCATAGGCAAGGACTTCTGTACCAGAGAAAGCCATGAAGGCAGAAGGAAGGACATATTTAAGGTTAGAATGCCCTCTTTGGGTATAAGGATACATTTGCAGCAACAGTAAATTTCAGCAAATACAGTGCCATCTTATGCTATAGGAAGGAAAGTATATCAAAGAATGCCAAGTGTACTACTCTAAAACTTTCAAAGATGTTATAAATGGCATCTGATTTCCTCCTACAAGCAACAGCGCTCCTAAGACGCTGCATGCCAATAGTGAGGATAACACAGCAGCCTGGCACAGAGGTAGGACAAGAAGGAGAGGGGCGTAACTCAAAAATAGAGAGGTTCGGACGGGATACAGAGAAAAACTTTTTCACCCCGAAGCCAACCAAGCAGCGGAGCAGCCTGTCCAGGGAGGTTGTGCAGTCCTTGGAGGTTTTCAAGACCCAACAGGATAAAACCCTGAGCAGCCTGTAACAACCTCAGTCAGCCATACTTTGAGTAGGGAGTTGAATCAGAGACCTCCTAAAGTGCTCTCCAATCTGAATTATCCTCTCAGCTTCAAACACATGTATCAGGATTTGCATTATTCCACTAGTTACCATGCACACAACAAGTTCAAGAGCTTCATCTATGAAAACGCATCTAACTTTGCAAGGAAGTCATTTACCCAATTTAAATTGACAGAGGAATCGCAAGGAAGTCAGTACAAGGGTTTCATCACATGCCAGAGGCTGGGAACAGTTGATTTGATAAGAACAAGATAAAGTTCAGTACTTGAAACAAATAGGTTCTCAACCAGCATTTAAGCATCCAGCATCCACACATGGGGAAATCACAAGTTCAGTGACGGTCAGTGCCTTAAGCAAGACAGACACAGTAAGGAATAACAACACAGGAACTCCAATTGTTCCACAGCAGCCGACCTTCAGTAGTTAGCTGGTGATTAAACGATGCTCATGAGCATCGCTTAAATGTCACTTTGATCTACTGCAGTTATTTCACAAAATGTTTATTGCTGAGGCTTCTTTATTGGCTGTACAAACATTGGAGAGGACTTCTCTCTAGGCATTATTCAGTTTACTGTATTAAAAATTATTTTGATATGTTTTCCTAGGCTGCTTGCCAATTGGAGGACAAGACAGAGTGATCTGCAAAACTATAACTGTCTGAAGACATAATGAAAACATAATCCCTTAAATGGTGCCAAGGGCATTACAGGCACACATACACAAAACGAAAAAAAAAAATCTAACATCACCTCTGAACAGCTGCAATAAAACCTGCCTCTCACAAATTTACTGGCAAAGGAAGGAGGAAAACCACCTCTGCTGAGGGAATTAAGCTAATCCAGTCCATGAAGTCTTTTTATAACACGGGAACAGAAACACACAAACCTGAACACTCTGCCACACAGCTGTGCCAGGCAGCCATAACTGTGCCAGGGATGTGTATGTTCTATATAACTGAGTGAACAAATGCAGTAATTTCTTCAGCTTCTCTTCACTTTTTTTGGTTTTATTTAGAATTTGAGGGATTTCTGGGGCTGGTCCCTTTCTTATTCCACTACTTTCCAATGCTGGTGCTTAAAATACGTACACAAGCTGCTACACAGAATTCCTTAGAATAGCCTTAAGCTCTCCTCTGCACTGTCCTTACCTGGTCTGGTTTTTTACTATTATTACTACTGCTATTATTATTCCTTACTTAGCTCCCTGCATTGTAATCCTTTTTAAAAACTTCTCTCACATTTTGTATCATGACTTTCAAGTCATTATAGATAATTTTTAGACAACTAACGTGTAGAACAATTGCTCCCAAGAAGATACCTGGAAGAAAACAGCAAAATTGTTAGACAGAATTGATTGTGCCCCTGGACTTGGCACTAGCGAAGCGACACCTCGAGTATTGTGCTCGGTTTTGAGCCTCTCACTGCAAGAAGGGCATTGAGGCACTGGAGGATGTCCAGAAAGGGGCAACAGGTTCATGAAGGGTCTGGAACACAAGCCCTATGAGGAGCAGCTGAAGGAACTGGGATTGTTTAGCCTGGAGAAAAAGAGGCTGAGGGGAGACCTTAAGACTCTCTACAGCTACCGAAAAGGGGGTTGGAGAGAAAAGGGGGTTGGAGAGAAAAGGGGGTTGGAGAGAAAAGGGGGTTGGAGAGAAAAGGGGGTTGGAGAGAAAAGGGGGTTGGAGAGAAAAGGGGGTTGGAGAGAAAAGGGGGTTGGAGAGAAAAGGGGGTTGGAGAGAAAAGGGGGTTGGAGAGAAAAGGGGGTTGGAGAGAAAAGGGGGTTGGAGAGAAAAGGGGGTTGGAGAGAAAAGGGGGTTGGAGAGAAAAGGGAGTCAGCCTTTTCTCCCTAGTAGCAAGTGATAGGACTAAAGGAAATGGCTGCAAGTTGTGCCAGAAGAGGTTTAGGCTGGATATTAGTATGAAATTCTTCACTGAAAGGGTCATTGGGCATTTGAACAAGCTGAGCAAGGCAGTGGTGGATTCACCATCCCTGGAGGTATTTAAATAACACGTTGATCTGGTGCTTAGGGACATTGTTTAATGGTGACCTGGCAGTGCTAGGTTAATGGTTGGTCTCAATGATCTTAAAGGCCTCTTCCAACCAAAGAGATTCTGTGAACCCCACATCCTTCTCATACAGCTTACACTGAACAGTCACATTGGCCTTTCAACATTACAACCACAGCCAATCTAAACTTGACAGGGCCACGCTTAATGCCTAGGCAAAGCACACAGTTGCACTAAGATCTGGCAGCACAGAAAGCAGTAACACAGGAAGTGTGTGTTTCTGGATCTAGTAGAAAGATCTGGAGCCCCTCTAAGAAATTCAGTGTCATGCCAAGCTCACCAGAAACAGCACAAGTGTTGCTACACACCATTAGCAGTAGTTAAAATCATATGAAATTAACTCAGAAAGTTAATGGCATGAATATACACAGCCTATTCAACCCAAAGATGAAAAAGGTTACCAGGCACACTCTAAAGGACAAACAGAAGGCCCTGAAGGGCAAGCCAGATTTCACAAAGGGCATTCAGAAATCCTATCAACCGTACTTCCCAAAACAGTAACGCCGGTTAGTAGTACCCAGTCCTACCTCATACAGAAAAAGACAATAACGAATGTACCTCTGAAAAATTAAGCACCATAACTGTATTCAAGGCAGACAGAGAACACCTCCTTGGCTAACATGAAATGACTCCTGACTTGGCCCCAGGACAGATGACCCCAGGGAAAAAAAAAAAAATCCATCATTGGCAAAAAACTGGCACCATAGCAGGAAAATTCTCAGTCTGCTAAAAGAACAAATAGCCTACTGCCAGCACTCACTGCATATAAAGAAACAAGTGAGACATGGTCTTTTCTTACCAAGACTCCCTGATAAAGCAGGATTTTTTCCATCGTGTTCACTCTCACAGGGAGCAGACAGCCAGCAGTGATGCACCCGTCAGAGGGAACCATTAACTGGAACGGTTCTTCCCATGGCCAAGTCTGTGTATCAAGACCCTGGAGGACCACAAGCACAAGAACACTGCTGTTAACAAAAGCACAGTCCAGTCCAGGCACCCAGTGCTAGTTGCTCTGCAGTCCAAACCCTAGGTTTCCTGAAGCAAAGTCTCAGGCATCAAATCTCATAAAAAGAAATTATTTAACAGATACAACAGCAGGGTCAGCTTGAGCTGTGTGCCTCCAAAGAGGGACCCCAAACAAAGAAATCCCTGGGTACCTACACCCTTATAGACTCTGCATCTGTCCTTCACACAATCTTCATGCACCTTTCACATGCCCTTTGGTCCAACAGTGATTCCAGCCTGAGGTCCTCCGACACCTTCTGCCTCCTGATAGGATTCCTTGACTAGTAGCAGCTGTCACTGACATTTCTACCCTCTTTGTCTTTGGATTTGTCCTGGCTCTGCAGGCCTTGAATAGATTCAAGTTCTGCACAAATTCAGCAAATCCAAGTGAAGTTTACAGCTTAGGTCTAAGGCTTCAGCAAGTCACGTTAAGTAAAGCCAAGCAAACAGCATACTAAACCATGCAACATTATCACTCTGATTCATGCTCTTTAAAACTTACTTATTTAAGCTAAATAACTAATATCTCTTAACAGCTGCAGCAGCTCTCTCACCATGATCAAGTTTCCCAGGGAAAGGGGAAACACAATACCTGTTGATTATTAACTACTTGGGAGCAAAACCACATGGAACATCAGTTGCACTCCAAGCAATGGGGACCAGGCCCTTCTCACACAATTTCACCAAGGGTCTCTAAGTTTTTCACTGCTCTAAGCAGGTAAAAACATAACCGCTCTCCTAAAGAAGGGCTCTGGCAGGATGAAAGAAAAGTTACAGCACAGTGCCCTGCCAAAACAGTGCTGCCCCGCTGCAGAGGCAGCATAATCTGGGACTGTTCAGGGTGTCCAAGAGCATCTTGAGGTCCTGTGACTTCACACCACTGCTGGCACACAGGTTTTGGCACTCCTTCTGCCTCACTCCCACTGGGGACACGGCAACTACAAAGACGTTAAAATTCAGGAAACCTTGCCATAGCTATGTAAAACACCACCAAACTCAGCAGTTGTCTGTCCCACTCTCCTGAGATTGGTGTGCGTATCTCTCTGCCTACAGCGCAGCTCCCACTGATCGCAGCCCAGGCTATCAGTGGGAACACCAACAAGTTAATGCACTGCTCAACAAATGGGAACATCCAAGCCCCAGCAAACAGCTGTGCTGCCCACTCCTCCCCATCACCTGGGTCTCCATGGGCCACCAGCAACAGGAAGCACCTGGACCATAGCCCAGCACATGAAATTCAACCTCATCCCTGCCTCATTTATCATCCCTGGCCAAAACCCTAAGGGAGAAGGGAAAGCTCTTGTCTCCAAAGCCATGCTCTTCAACAACATGGGAAAAGAAGCCCTTCCTGATATGATCAGCTTAGCCCTTACAACAAAAAGTCAGATATTTTGTGGGGCTGAGGCTGCCTGGCTTTACCACACTGAACAGGCTTGGTGATGTTCCTTACTTGAAACCTCAAGGTGTTTCCCTGAAGTAAAATATTTGGGAAAGTGAAAGGAAGGGAGAGGACGAGAACAACCAAACCACAAGAATTAGATAGTCATAACATAAGAAAAAAAGCCTGCAGCTGCAAGCATTTGGCCTAGCAAGCAGTCTCCACCGACACGATTCCAGGTGCCTATAAAGCTGAAGTACTGATAATCCATAAAATTAAGCTGATACGTCAGCAGAAAGGATGCTTACCACCGTATCATTAAAGGTTGGAAACAAAATACTTTCAGTATCCCTTTGAAACAGCAAGAAAGCAGCTCACTAGCAGGAAAAAGCTGTCCTTCCACTTCTCAAGCTCTCTGGAGACTTTACAGCTTTCCAAAAAACAAAGCAACCCCCTAAGAATGGTTTCCTTCAGTGCTCAAAACACACTTTTCAGACCCAAAGGCCTGACTGCCAATTTAAACTCAAAATGGTGCCAGATGGATGAGCTGAGCTAGCGACTCCTCTGCTCACCCCATCAATCAGCAAGTCATGAAGCCATTGTCAAACTTCATTGTCTACAGGCACATTGAAAACATCACTATCACTTGAATCTAGTTTTCCGTTATTAGTAGTAGTACTATGCAGAATTTAGCAAGGTCTTGAAAAGCTACACTGATGCTGCATGCCTCACCTGAGATCTGGAGACTTGCAAAACAGTTCAGAAACATCTAATGATACCAATCCCCAGTTCCTGACTCTGCCACAAGTACCAACCCTTTCATTCTTACTGCGCTTTACAATACTTACTATCAACCTCTTGACTTTCTGCTCCACAGGTCTCCTCAAAGTCGCTCTACTAAGAGATTTTCCTCTGTAATCGTTTCCTGCCCCACTGACCCCTCAGCCCAGCAAAAGAAACCTTTCAACCAACTAAACCGCCCCAAGGAACCAACTCTTCTGCCGCAGCAAAGACCAGGGAAAATTCACACACATCACATTCATTCTGCTCTCACTTTCAAGCAGACAGTTCTCCCACACAGTAATCTTCCAAGGAGATTTTATCTGAGCATACATACATTGTGTTTAGCAAACTGCAGTTACCTTTGCAATTCTGACTCAGGTGCTGTTTGATCTGATCTATAAATACAAGAAATGAAAGGAGCTGACTAAGCACTACTAAGAAAAGGCATTTTCCACTTTCTATGCCTAATTCTGAGTACACAGCTGTTTATGTATTAAATATTTACTTTTTTTTTTACCCTTGTTATTACAAATAAACATATTGACACATATTGACAGAAGGCAAAAATGTCAGAGTAACTAGACAATTTACTTTGGCACCAGGGTCACACAACCTAACTATTTGTGATGCAGCAAGAAAGGAAGGAAAGGGAGGACAGGGTGAGAAAGAATAGAAAGTGCCACTGTACTCATTAGGCAGCAGGTTCCCAATTAGTAATTTATCACACAGAGATAATAAAAGATATACTGAAAGGAAGCGTGCCTGTAAGACGAAGGAGGATCTGAAAGAGAGAGAGAGCAGCATGCACAGTATGTACAAAGAGAAGGCAGAATCCAAATTCTGTGTGCCCCAAAGGAATCACACTGAACAAAGGAAATCCTACTTGAGGCAAGCACGTGACCTCGCCCCTCTGCCTGCAGACTTCAGATTAGTCATTAAGCCACTTTACATTCTCAGCATCAATAAATAGGGAAGTAACTCCACATCAATAGCTAATTCAATTTCCATACAGAAAACTCATGTTGAGCAAACAAAGTATGCCAATAGCAGATCTCAGCTTCCATGGTAGCAGTAGTTAGGAGGGCTCGTTTCTCCCTGAAAGCATTTTTCAGGTGAGCAGTTAATGGAATCTGTGCCTATATGCTAAAAGACAAGAAAAAAGACAATTAAATGGAGTGTTAAATAGTTAATATTACACAGAATTAAGTAAACATCTCCAAATAAGGATATTACCATGCTTAACACAGGCATAGTAGCCTTTGTTCGGTGCCAGAGGGCCAAGTTTTCTGTTGTGTGACCACTGATTTTTACAGCATTTCCCAAACTCAATACTAATCTAAGTGACAAAGCATGAAAGGGCTGCTCTCTAGAAAAAGACACAAGATGCTAAGGATGAACTTGGAAATCACTATGGCAACTCCACAGGTTACTCTCTGTTCACCTTTGAGGCCGATACTCCAAAGGAAGCAAGAAAACCCCTTTCCACAGGAGTCATTGATAGGTACTACGGCTGAAACCAGAAAAGGCCGCAGCCTGTTCGCTTTCTTTCAAGTAGAAAGAAGGTTTGTTTTAGAAAATTCAATGCTAAAATGCAAAAATAAAAAAATTACTCCCAAGGAGTGTTCAGGAGGTGTTACACACTTCAGTAAATCTTATTTGAAAGGTCAGGTGGTTCAGTAGGTGTCAGAGGCCCAAGTTATGGTGAGCAAAAAAGCCTAACCAAGTGTGCCTAATTTCTGAACAAAGTCAGAATTAACCTTTAGGGTTTTTGCTTTTGTGAGTACAAAACATTGTTTGCAGTGCTTTCTGTCTTCCTGTTCATCACAATTAATTTACCCTGGCGCTAATAAATCCTCTTTTCTTACATGGCCCACTACAGTTCCAGCAGCAGCAGCTTAGCATCAAACTTTTGACTTCACTTTTCTAAAGAGAACAAAAGCTGATTTATCTAATTTTAAGGAGGGAGGAAGCCAACGGCAACACAATACTTGCCTCTGACAACTCTTTAGAGTGCTGCTGCACTGTAATTATCAGTATCATGTATGAGAACATGTTATTATCACTGCCCAGTCTCAAAGAGCTATATAGAAAATTGATAACTTGAAAATTGATATAAGCACTGTGAAGTACGAAAAGATGACATAGTTGAACACGACCTGAATCTCAAGTGTTCAAAATACAGTTCATAGGCATTAGGGGATTCCTTTACATATCTTTGACCCACCATAACCACGACATCTTAAGTAACCACAAACCTCTAAACGCAGCTTTTTTCTCTTTAAATCAAATATTCAAACATCCCTACTTTTCAGTTTCATAAGTGCCTACAAACCCTATCAATAGTAAAAACCCATCATAGCTCCAACTGGACACCTACTGTCAATATCTTCCCAGAAGGAACCGTAACAACTTTTATCTTCAGCAATGAGAAGTGGCAATACCCATACAACATAATTAAAGTACTAAAAAAACCCCACCATAATTTAAGTTCTAAAGGTACTTAAATAAGAAAAGTTTAATAAAGTAGAACTTCTCTCATTTCCATGAGTAAGACCAATTGCAAATTAGCAGGGAAATGAACAAATATGAAAAGACAAAACCAGACACAATACATCCCAATGTACTTGGTTCATTTCTTTGAAAACTCTCATTTACTTTTACTCACCAGTAGTGTTTGCTAGTATATGCTCTGCAGCATATTTTGTAAAAGCCTTTATTATAAGAACACTTCACTGCAGAGCTCTTAAAACACTATTAAGAACCATAGCAAAAAGTTATTCAAACACTTGTACACAAAGATTAGCATGGATTACCGAAACATGAACGAGCCATTTTCATCAAACCATTGGCATAGGAGTACTGAAGTGTTTGCAGAAAGCCTTGATGGACTCATGCAGCTCGAAGGACCGCATACCCCAAACAACCCAAAATGCAGCAGACGCACCTCGTGAGTGACATGCATGTCTTCCCCAGCTCTCCTGGGAAAGGTGAAGTGGTTCTTTTCCAGAATTTCTCCACAGCTCAAGCCTTCGGCGAGCACCAGTGTCAGGGATACAGGCAGCACTAGCTTGGACCAGCTGATGGCTGCTGCTCTGAGGGGGAAGGAGGAGGAGGAGAGCTCTTCCACGCTAGAGGTCAGTCTTAAAAACTTCACATAATTCATAAGAGTATATACACACAGCTTCTCCATTAAGACGGTAGCTTCCCTTTTCCTCCTTTAAGCCAACTTTGGATATATATGGGTGCTTCTAAAAGCACCATTACTTCCCTCTTTGCAGCTGGTTATTACAATATATGCATATATTAGAATACATGCACACATACATTATAATATTTACATATTGTTTACTTTACGTGCCTTTCAAAACTTTGATTATTGATTTTCTTTACTATTAAGATATTCTTGTTATCTATGTAACTATTTAGTTCTTTATTCTTAGTCCTGATATGCTTTTGATTTCAGTGCATCTGGCAAGAAATGGCAGAGTCTCTGTATCTTTTTCTGTGCAAGCTGTTTTGTTTTTTTTTTTAAAAAAATGTTGTTATCTCCATGTTTCTTAGACTACATTTATTGCGAACTAACTGCTCACACCTCTGGGGACTTAAAATAAAATAAATAAATTAAAAAACCCGAAACCTTTCAGACTGCGAAACGTAAGATCCACGTGGTTTTCACCTAAAAAACACCAAAAAA
>NW_009713420.1:0-26256 GCF_000703405.1 Apaloderma vittatum | reverse complement strand
GGGACAGTGTCAAAGGCCATACTGAAGTCCAGGTAAACTACATCGACACCCTTTCCCTTATCCACTAAGCAGGTCATCAAAATTACACAATTAATAATAAAATGTTAAAGAAGACTATCTAAATTTCTTCCAGTTCCAAAAATCTTGTATGTTTATGCACTCTGAGTGATGTATGAATAAGATTGCAATATGTATTGGTCATAACAAAACTGAATGTTGTGTTCCCAGTTTACTGAATATAGACTACAACAAAAAATTCCAGAAGGAAGTGTCCCGAACAAAGGACACTCCAGCCATGCTAGCATCGGAATGTGCGGGAAGTACGACACAAAGTTGTGATGAAAAATACAGCAAGACTGAATGTTTATGGAGTGTTATCTACAATTTAATGCATACCTTTAAAAGAACATGATTCTTATGATTAGATGAAATTTATTTTTCTTTTAATCCCAGATTGCTTACTTTTGGACATCCACAGCTGAGAACTGTAAGCTACTTCCCTCCTCACTGCTTCATAAAAATTAGAGATATTTTGCTGTTCTACATCTAAGGCACACACATAAGAGCACTTTTGACATTTTTGGTCATTTGGTCAAGTAAAACATTTCTAGTCACCAGAATCACATCAAAAGATACACATGTACCTCATGTATTCATACACAAATTATGTGAACCTGCTGGGATACTACTTACCAGCCTAACATATAACACTCTAGGCTACAAAAATTCTCTCTCCAACTTGGGTAGTAATGTAGTTAGGCAATTCGTCTATACCTAATCTAGCATGCCTATGCTTATTCTAGCATACTCAGAACCACACTGCTAGCAACATGCAAGTAGTAATGACTAATCTGAAGCTACTTCGGGTAGCCACTACTAAGCACTATTTGAACTGAAATAATGTTTTGCCTCAGCCTATTTGTAAGAACACTCGACTTCACCATTGTCTATAAAGAGATGCTCTCATTCTCCTTATTCTACCTTCTTCCACCATCCTCCACATACACACATTTTTTCATCCAATTCCTTGCTGCTGATAGAAAATGAGCTTCCTTTCAGCTTTGCCTTCCAAAGGCAACTCTCACCTGATATCACAGGTCTGTAATACACAGCTCTCACAGAATGCTGAAAATGCCTGGGCACATTATCTGGCCTCTGCTGCCCATGGCTCATTGCCTGAATGATCCTTCTCTTCATGTTTTCTGAGACATAAGTTTCTTCCCAGTAACTTTGCCTTTTGAAGTAAGGCAACCAGCAGTGGAAAAGGTAGATTTCTCTGAGAACTTAGCAGTAGAGACAGGTAGTGCTTATTCCCCCCAGCCCTGAAAACAGATAGCAGTATTTGTGCCACTAACTTCTTGTGGTTTTGTCGCATCTTAGTGTATCCTAGGCTTTACTGAAGTACGCAGTTCCTGAAGAAAATTGATCACAAAAGGATCTCAGCTCCAACTAAAACCAAATGCACTGAAAAAAAAATCATGATACAGTGTTGAGTTCTCAGAAACCGAGAGTAAAAGAAAATGAGAAGACTTAAAAGGACAGTTTGAACTTCAAAGGCCACTCCACAATGTGCAAGGACTAGGCTGATGACTTTTTAAAACTTGTCTTTTTGTACTACTCCTGTTAATTTTGTTTTACAGGGCACTTAGTCACAGTGACAGACTTTTATCATAGGATAATATATTCTCTCAAAGTCTTTGCATTCTTGATCTTTGCACCCCAAAATTCTGTGACTTTTCCTTCTTGCCAGCTTCATAAGAAGCAGCTGAGAATCTAGATAATCCCTCTGCCACACAGGCAGCAGGAATATTGACCCTGAAGGGTTACCGGCTGGTGAATAAACCTCCCTGGTATGTTCACAACCAAAGTAAGAGAAAGCTGAGGTTTCAAATACAATTTATTAGACTTTAGTTAGGTTCCTTTCATCTTCCTCCACCTTCTACACATGCTTTGTTTGAGTAATGACTTGGGTTTTCCTGATTTGTCGTCAAAATGCCTCAGAAGAGTGACACTATGACAGGCTTCAAGTAGAAATGCAGAAAAAGATACTAAATAGTAAATACTCTGTTAAAGCCCATTAACATCTGAGAGGTTTCTTAAATATTCACATTCATAGGACAGGTTTTCAACTGATGTATTTCCCATCTGTCTGCTTGCTTGTACCTTGCAAGACTGCATGTCAAAATAAGAAGTGTTTGATTATGTTAGCACTTTTTGATAAATTGGTTAATTATAACACAATCCAATATAACAATGATCAGTTTATGAAAAACAAATTAAGAATTCTTTCAGGATCATTTTTCACAGTGCAATATGTTTCTCATAATGATAAATAATAATGATGAACTCAATTTATTTATTTATACTAATTATTTGATTCCAGAGGGACAAAATTTAATAAAATCTTAAAGCTATTCTAGCTGTGTGAGGAGATAAATATAGTAAATACTTGAAGTTTGGCCACATTATGCATATTGTATGTGGATTTTTCCATTGTGGTGACTATTCTGAAAATAATTTTTAAGACTGACTAAGGTGGCATAGGGCAAGAAATTTAACTCTGAGTATTATCCATGAGAAAACAACTTCTTAATGTTTTATGTTGCAGTATTATATTTGATTAAGGTCATTCCTAATTTAAAAAAAAAATCAACACCAACACACTCAGCATATCTTTTTAACGCCCTTCAACAGCAGAAAACATTTTACAAATGTCGACAAACAGGAGGATGAGCTAAGGACTTTCCCAGAACCATGTCCCATTTCTAAGCAGTATGGTGCATCATGGATTATTCCCACAGTAATTTTACCAGTGCTACAGAATTTGAAGTTATCAGTTCACTGACCAATAACGAGTAAAATATCAAAATCTGTTTGTTATTGTTATTTCTTTGCTTCAAGCAAGAGGAGGAAGGAAGAGCAGTAAAGACATCTTATTCCTATAGTCCTTCCACAGAGCTAAAACTCTTTCACACCTTGTGTTGTAAGAACTTCTTGAATGACAAAGAATGGTATCAAGGAAAAAGCCTAATACTTATTCTCTACGATCCTGCTTGCTTTGACATGGATAAGAAATGCAAGGAATGGTACTGACCATTGATTTTAAACAAAGTGGGATACAGAAAGAAAGGACTGTGTGTAAATGCATGGGTGTGGTCATGGAGATGTAACTCTTAGAGTGCTTAGTTATGGAAATGAGTGAAAACTACAGAGATCTTTCTTTTAAAATGCGAGAATTGATATCTGTAAATGCTAAGAGATTTATTTTAGGAAGCTTTTCCCCTCGTATAATGTCCTCAGTGGCTCTTGCAACTGTGACAATTTAGTGTTAATGACATCTTTTCCTGCAACTCCTAAAATACCACTCCCCTTTCTTTACAGAGCAGGGCAGGGCGGGGAGTCCTCACACATGAGAATAAGTGACAACTGACATATCCTTATATTGGGCCATAACCCTTCTGGATTTCATCCACAAGATATCTACCCTGTGCAGTGAGAATCTTATAACATGTCCTATCTGGAGAAGGAAATCTAGCACAGTATCATTTTTAGTTAGTTTCTCTAACATAGCAAATGCAAAGACATGGTATTTCAAACTTGCACTTAATCTGGAATGAATAAAAGCTTTTATTTTTGCTGATTGATCACAGGAACATTCATAGAATTCACCTGGTCAGAGCATACACATCTTGTTCTACTGAGTATTGCTAATTTACATGTGGAAAAATATATGTGCTATATTCTGTCATGAGGTAGCAGTACTTCCAGTTCCAAGTTAACTTCTGTAATAAAAATAATCAAACTGTAAAGAGTATGGAACTGCAGATCTTAGTCATACCATCAACCAGCTCTTGCAATGTAAAAATTTCAAACCCTGTGAAATAAAGTTTTTGAGTTGTCAGGCTATGTCCCCGAGGATCAAATGGTAATTAGCGAGATTCTGGAGAAGGGCTTTCTGATTCCTGTGTTCATCTCAACCACCTCCTTTTTACATTAAATGAATATGGAATAAACTGAAAATAGAATTTCTAGAGGCTGACAGTGAGTCCTGACAGCAGTGACAAGCACCAGACAGGCATCACTGACATGGTGAGAGCTGCGATTAATGCTCAGAGGAAAGGACCTGGTACATTCTTGGAGCTCTTGCTGCTGTGCTTACACAATCTGCAGAGCAACTTTCAAATATCTGGGTTTAAAAGAAAAAAAAAAAAGAAGTTGGATTGCAGCACCTTTTTCAGAAGCAGTCAGATTCAAATTCTCATTAGATTTAATTTGGCCTGAGATGTTGACTTCAGGACTGGAAGTGACAGCATCACATTCTTTCTGGCCTCTTCTCTGGAATGTACAAAAGACCCTCCACTCTTTCACTGTGAACCTAGAGTACAGGGCAGCTACCAAGATGCTCGATAACTCTAAATACCAGAACTGCAATTCTTCTATGGTATTATACTGGTTTGAGTGAAGATTAGACTACGTTGCTACTTCAGGCTGCTGTATGCCTAGATATGTAAATCACTAAGCAGAATGGGCAAAATTATGATCTACTGTAATGTTTAATATCTCTATGCTAGTTCAGAGTGTCAACACAATCAGAACTTTAAGCTAATAAGATTTCACATTTTCTTAAGATTGTGGGAATCTACATGCCTGGTAAAACTTATACATGACAAGCACAGATCTGAGCAGAAAGTTTTGATTCAAACTGAACTTCAGCTATTGAACGCGATGATTTCATTTTGTTCAGCTCTGTTGTAAGAATGTCAGTGATACCCAGAAAATTTGGACAACTAATTTAAGAATACAATTTCTCATAAATTATGAAAAATGTGAAAGCTTGTTCTTTAATTTTACACCTGCTACAGTTTGTTCATCACTTTGCATGGCAATACCTATCCATATTTTTCTTAGAAAAAAACTATAATGAATTCCATAAAAGTCTATTAATAGTATTGAGATAATTCTTCTTAGCAAGATTTACATGACATAACTGAACAGATAAATGTACTTTCCATAGATAATTAAAATGAAAGGAAAATATCCTCTTGTGCAGATAAAATATGATACAAGAAAGAGTGAACAAAGGTGCTATTAACACAAACGTAAACTTAATACCCAGTGGCACTTTATTCTCCTTATCATTTAAAACATTTCCAAAACGCTCCAAGCTTGATGGAATTTTCTTGCATTAGAAGCTGATGATGATACACTCTTATGGCTGTTTTAAAAAAGTTTTGCAGAAGCTGAATTTACTTTAAGAAACAAACTACAGAGCTATGTGTTTAATATAACTACTGTTTGAAAAAAAAAAGAAAAAAGAACAAATCCAGTACTATTGAGTCTTTAGTTTGCATTGTTTGATTTCTTTTCCACTTGTACTTTTATATTCAAAGTTGGTGCTGAAATTGTTCTGAGGACATAATCTAAGGCACACCATATCGGGCCTCAGAATTTCCATAAAAATAGCACATACTATAAAAGGTAAAAATAGCTAAACTATTTGCTTCAGTTGTTTGTACATAACAAATACCTGTACATAAACAAAGCTTATTATCTCTGAATATTTGTCAACTGGAATTTAACATCATACGTGAGAAAACTTCTAAGGAAGTCAAAGCAACTGAGAAATAAGTGAGTACCGCTGCATTTACAGAACTGAGCAAAGTGTCCATAAAGCAAAGGGTAAAAGAATCCTTAAAATCAGGAAGTAATAAAAAAAATCATTATCTTCTACTTCCTGTAAAGCTACCCATATGAGATACATGACAAATACAATATTGGTTATTTATTCTTTTATATCTAAAAATCCCCCCTCCCTGGCGATGTTTAAGGCAAGGCCAGGTTGAATGAGGCCTTGAGCAATCTGGTCTAGTTAAGGGTATCCCCACCCATGGCAGGGAGGTTGGATAAGATGATCTCTATTGTCCCTTCCAATCAAAGACATTCTATGATTCCATAAAAAAGCTTATTTGCCAAAACCATTCTTCAGCATTGACTTATATTTAATTTCACTCCTAAACTCAACCTGCCTCAGTGTACAGTTACATTTTACATCTATCACCTTCCCCCTTGGTACAAACTTTTTTTGCTTACACAGAATCATGGAACTTCAATGGCACAAAGTAAGCCATGAAAGACCCTGGAAACACATCTTGTTTGGAAAAAAGCCAAAGTTTTCCGTGGATCTACCACATTCCTCTAGCATATGACTGTTCAATAGCTCACTACTTATTGACAAAAATACTAGCTGCAATAGCTCTGATTCACTGTTATGGGAATGACCAGAGAGACCCAAGGCTGAAAATGCTTGAAGAAGTCTTCGGAAAATACAAACGACACTCACTCTTCCTACCAAAGAAGAAAATTCAGGATATTGTATCCAGCTGCAGACCATCTATTGCAGTGTCTGAGCAAAATGACGTAACTAAATCTTTCTTGTGGGAGACACTTTCTGCATAGGTTTGTTATAATTGTTTAAAAGTGTAAAAGTTTGTTCTAATTATGAAATAGCCTTACGGAGTGTATCAGTAACACTGATCACAGATTCCTGACACCTGATTCCTTCTTCATGAGGAAGAAATAACATTCAAAATGTACATCCAACTGACTGGTACGTGGAACATGTTGGGCTATAGTGCTTCTAGTAACATAATTCTTTACTATTAGTAGTAATATTAGTTAGTAGTAGCAATATAATATTATTATAGTCATTATTACAGCAAAAAACAGAACTCTCAAATTACACACTTAAGCAGCAAAAGACAAAGGCTGTCAGAGCCAAAGGGCTGCTCAGGAAAGATTAGAAATTAAGGAAAGATGAACCAAACTTCACATTCATGACAATATTATTCTATAAACAAAATCTGAAAAGAACAGTTTGTATCGGGCTGCTCACAGACAGAAAGAAGAAAGAAGAGGTGAATTTTTGTGCTTCATGTTTGTTCAACAGAAAATTTAATAACCCACTGTCATCCTGCCAAAGGCAAACTAAATGTTTTCTTTGTTTTGCTTTTTTTTTTAAAGTTGTTTGCCAATAACACATAATACTCTAGGTTTTAAGATTTTTGGAATGTTTATTTTTTAAAAAGTAATATACTTTCATGTAATTCTAAGCATCCTGAGCCGTCTTGCAAGAAGATTAATTGTAAATTTACTGGGATACATTGTCCTATATTGCACCTATACAATTCTTTATTGTTGAATCATACCCTGGTTTTTGTGAAAAATGAGAATAAATATGGTTTTCGATTCCAAGAGTTAGGACTTGCCAAGTTGCTACCAATGAATCCTGATATGTTAGGCCATTACATGATTTGAAAATTCCTTTTGAACTGTATCATGTACAGGGAAAGTTCAATTCTCTGCTCTTTCACCATTATCAGGAACAGAATTAGTGAATATTTGTTGGGTCACAATGTTTTATGCCTACAGCTTTCTAGTCATAACGAAGAAAAGTGAGAGTGTCTTAAATATGTGTTTCTAAGAACGTCTTTCAGTATTTCAGGCATCTTCAACTAAAACATCCACATTACTTTCTGAAACTTGTAACTGAAACTTGTTTCTACTTGCAAAACCTAAAGTGAATTAAGAACACTTTGATGCATGATAGGGTGTAAGTAATGATTCCTGAATCATAAACACATAATTTCTCTTTAGGAAGTGAATACTCTTCACAACAAATATATGTTCATTTATATACATATTTCTTTCACAGGCACCAGTGAAGGTAAAGAAAGACGAGCTGTGCTCTGCCTAGTTCTGTGCCTTTGGGGGATCACCAATACATGAAGGTCAACCACTTGGGACCACAGATTCCTGTACAGCAAGCAGCAAAGATTCATCACAGAGTAAATTTGACCAAACATATCACTTGTTGCCAACACTATGGAAACCAGTCTAACTCCCCTAAACATGCCTCAGCACCACGTTACTCTTTTCCATATTCAGTACTCTCAAGAATATCAACCTTGTGCTGCAAATTTCAGACCCTAACGAAATGGGATCTGCTGTTATATTTTTCACAGGTAATTGTCTAAGTACCAACACCAGGATGTTAAGAATGTTATTTTGTTCTACTAGAAATCCGTTTGCGAGTGCTGTGGTAAAACTGATTCCACTTGGCAGCTGGTTTTAATGCATGTGCTGATGTGCACAAAAAGAGTTGTTAAAACAGCTACAAAAGCTTAATGAATGAAACCCTCATTTCTGAGGGTATGTATTATGATGTTCCACTATTTAAAATCTGTAAAAAGAACCCCAAAGTTATTTTTGCATTTTAAAAGAATGGATCCTTCAAATTTTGTACATACATATATTTCTCAGAAAAGACATAGAGGAAGTCATGGCTTTAAACATGTTTCTCTTTAGTAAGTAAGTATTCTACAAAGAAGACGTGTAGAAATGTCCGTATTTGTCCTCTGTGAAAGTCTTCCATAAAATCCTGCTTGGTTTGGAATAAGCTATGTATTTTATAGTGGCTGCTTCACAGTAAGGGTATTGAGAATTTTTTTCCCTATCAAATACATAAACTTAATGACCAAGCTTTTTTAAGACAATATTATCTGCCATTCAGCTTACAGAATCCAAAAGGACTTCAGTTTTTCTGTTTCACTTCAGTGCTCATGTGCTGCTGCTTCAGCAGCATTTGAAAATGAGAAGAAGCAATGAGCAAAAATGCCCTAGGGGACTCACCATCTTTTTCAAGTCCAAAGTAAAGGCAGAGTTAGCAACATACAACTAGAAAATGTGGGGTTTTTTCCTGCATCCAGCTAAGAGTAGACTGCACCTGATGCCATTCCAGGGAAACACTTTGATAGAAATAGCTTTTGGTTCTGTCAATGTCAGTAGAAAATGCCAAAATGCCAAAATATACATCACAGTTGTGCATGACTGTACTAACAAAAAAACCAGCAAGGGCCAAGCTTACTTATAAGAGCTGCACTGCCTCTGTGAAAACTTGAATTCATCCTTTGGGCTAGACACTATTCTGTCTTATTCATGTAAACCCAGGGGTCAGCAGAAGCACTATGAATTTACAACAGCATGACCGAAAACAGAATCTTTCCTTTAGCACTTAAGTTTTATGCAGCATAAAATATGTATGGATGCTTGACAACTTTTCCTTTCATTATACACAAAAGTGACTCTCTCTTCTCTCTAAAATAACACTGTCAAACCAAGAGGGACTGCCAGAAATCTGTCACAGATAATAATCTATTTGCCCAGGTTCCTGAATAGCAATGAGAGAAAGATACTGACTGTCAGTTCCCAGCACATAAATTTAAGTTCCATGTCTGTAATTAGGTTGTGTTTGCCTCCCCTCCAAAAAAAAAATCGTGCTTGATATTACAATGATTTTAATTTTTTTTTCTGTAAGTAATTGGCTAGAGGTGTTGTGGGACTCCTACCCAAGGATTAGTAATAAATAAGATTAAAAGTTCAAAATTTCAAAATTCCTTGCAAACTCACAGGAGTTTCAAGGACATTTGCAATAAAAAGAATATTCCTGGTTTTACTCCAAGAGCAAATGCTGCATATGCCTGCTTTAAAAGTAAAGAAAATCTGTTTTCCCCTTGCTTTTGGAGAAAATGCAAAGGTAAAAAGATAGCACTGGCTGTTTTAATTCACACAGTCGATAGCTTCATCCCACAGTGGTTCTGCACAGTGTTACGTGGCCCACTGCTTGAAGATTCCATGCCCTTATTTTGAAATGGTATTACATAATACAGGTAAACAAGAATAATGTACAAATGAAGGTTCAAGACCTTTGATCTCCGGGACTGTCCCTAAACATGTTTTTTAAGTCTACAGAAAATAAATGTACTATGTTCTATGTGGAGAGCGAGTCCCCAGTATTTTTTCTTCTCCTCTCCCTCGTGCCATTTATTTGTTTGTTTGTTTGTTCATTTTGTTTGCTTGTTTTTAACCATAACACTGGTGCAGCTAGTTTTACACTCACCAAACTTTCTTTCTGAAACACTGAACATGTGGTAGCAGTCTGCTTTTCCAAACCTGAGACTTTACCTTTGCTTCTGCACCCTCTCTGCTGTGGTTTCTTATTCCTGAAACAGACTGCGTCTCTGCTCTCTTTGTAACCGGGACCAAGGAATGATCAATGTTCCCTTTGCCAGTTCACCCAACACATCTCACATTTACAGTGCTCGTGGCTGGTCCCTAAAGCAATCCGTTTGTGTCCACACTGTGCAGCATGTGGAGGGGTCTCTGGATCAACACCCACTGTCTGGGGCTTCACCTTGTTGACCCACACTGTGTAAGCCATGTGCAACACTCACCTGCTTCACGCCTCTCATATGATTATCATGACATGACCATGGCTCCAGCAACCTTATCGCAAGACTCTGTCTCTCCTCCTGACCTCCCATGTCTGTCTTTGAGTCTGGGACACACTGCTAGTGTTATGATTTTAAAAATGCATATCTCTTCACAAAACGATGAATAATAAGGCTACCTCATATCCTGTTATATTTCCACTTTTTAAGCAATGTGTATGGAGCGGAGGGAGGCAGCATGAGAGTCTGTAATGGGACAGACCCTTGCAGAAAGGTGTTTGAGGACAAGTCAGGCTGACAGAAAGAGCTGATGTTTTGTCCATACCGTCTATTGAACCTGCCTAAACACTGAACTGTTGCTGGATCGTGGTGCTGATGGTGAGGAAACTATTGACGATACCGTAGGAGTGATACAGCCTGCTTCCAGAGGGACAGTGAGAGCAGCAGGACCTTGAGATGAAACAAAGAGTGATCTTAGAGTCTAGGCTTACCTTCTGTCTGCCCTGGGGCACCCAAATCCATTAAAATGTTTTTACTATTTTAACAAATACCAATATTCTGTGAATTTCCTGCATAGAACAGGTGGAAAATCCGCTGAGTAAACTCTCTGAGTGATGGATGGCTATATGCACAGTAGTATATATACACAGGTACAGAGGCTACGATTTATACTATCAATTACAAAGTGAGTATATTCTTTCTACTCCACTTACTCATAGCTATTTAGAAAATATCATTAACTGACAGACTGAATAGGCAGTAGAAGTGTATGCTTGTATTATTACAGCTTAACCACATGCTGGGTTATCATGAGATGTTCTTAGCCAGGTATTTCCATCTGAAATAGAGGTGAAGTAAAAAAATCAGACTTCCGATAGATTTCCTACATGTTCTCACTAGCTTCCAGTAAAATTAAATCTGCTACATGGTAAACTAAGGAGCTTATATAGCACAAAGTCTAATGATATTTTTTCAAATAATATTAACATCTATGGAAAAGTTTACAGGAACCATCTCATTCTGTCATTAACAGGAAAATGTGCTTTTAGAAACTTAGGAAGTTAAAGTTAATGGTGCTGGATGGTATTCATGCTGGTGCTGAAACTGTAGGCTGGCATTATACTGCTTGCCATCATGTCGCCATCTATGAGAAACCACGTTCAGCATCAGCACGTGAGTCCTGGAAATGGCTGTTCTCAAAGAGCGACCTTTATGGAAGGGGAATCAGAGAGGGAAAACTAGTAAACTGAGGGAAAGAACATAGTATTTGATACCCAGACTTTCAGATATTAGGAAACATTCCCTTCATCTCCCTTTTTATTATATACTCAATGGTGTCCTGGGGATGCTGCTGCCAGGACGTGCATAAACACAATAAATATAACCACTGTTCCTGTCTCTATTGTATCCTTCTGTTTATTTATTACTAATCTAAAAGGAAAATAATAATGGAAAAAAACACATTTACCTCAATCAGCACACGTAAGTCCTGAAAGACTTTAATATACAAACAAAAGTATATTTTGCTATGTCATTTCCAACATTTTCTTAATGATCCAAGAGAAAATGCTGTTTTTAAGTAAGCATCCTTTGCTTGCTAGATCGATCTTTAGAGAGATGTCTCTTCGTGCTAGTTTTTTTTTCAACAAAATTATGCAGAATATTCACTTAATTAAAACCTACCTTCTTCAAGTAACTGTAAAATACTGGGCATCTCTGTATCATCCAGTACTGGGGTGGCTTGTCTTTCCTCCATCAAAGTTGAAAGCAAAATTTTCACTGACTTGACTAGAAGTGATGTGGATGGACTTAGCAAAGTCAACACAGAAAGCAACTAAAATTGATTCTGTTTCCTTTCAAAGTTATTGAATTTAAAAAAAGAATTTAAATGGTAAATATCTAACTAGTTCTGTCCAGCTCTACTTAACGTAATTTACAATCCTTCTAGCAGAAAGTCAAAATTACCGATTAAATAAATACTGCACCTTCTCCTGAATGAAATTCAGTGCAACACGGTGACTGCTTCAATAGTAGTTGTAGAAAGCCTTATTTCATCTTTCAGTGCTAAAATAGACAATGACATGCCAAAGTCCCTTGTCACTCTGTTCTACAGCCCAGAGAAAATGAGGCCAAAAGTAAACTGAACTTCAGACTCCTGTCAAGGAGAACAGCCTGATTTCTTGATTCTCGGTTTCCTCCATGCTAGCAAGGTACCAGTGCAACCAACAAAGAGTTACACGACTCTCAGTGAAGTATCTGAAAAAGATACCATCTATGTTTTATAATGCAGAGCTTGTACTTGGTAGGTGACTCTGCAGTGAAAATCAGTGACTGATGAAGCAGAATTCAGAAAAATCTGAACTGAACTAAATTTGTCAGTTTTCTTAGAAGAGAAACTCTGCAATCAAGAACTCTTATTTCTTGCTCTAACTGGTTTGAGAATCTACTATACTGAGATGTAATACCAGACTACATGAAAAACATATAGAGGAAAGAGTAACAACTACTGCATGCATGTCTGTTCTGTGGCATTCAAAAACTCAAATATCTGCTCATGTAGCTACATTCCCTGCTTAAAGTCAGTAGCCAAAAATACATACACAGAGAGAAACAGACGGACAAAGTTTGCTATCTGGAGAGAAAATAATTTTCTAATATTCAGACTCTTCTGATGCTAAGTCATCATAATGACTTTTTTTTGACAGAATTTGTCTCTCTCATTTCAGTCATGCTGACAAGTGCCTCACAAGTATCTGCCTCCACTTAATAACATTCAGTGTACAATCTAGTGCCAGTAATATGGAGACCTGGTAGGAAATGTTATCTTCTCACCAGAAGTGCACTTCTGCTCTGTGTATACACAGTCCCCATTTAAACCTTCACTTAGCAACAGAGGCAAAAAGAGTTCTCAATTCCCATGTAAAATGCCTCTGGGAATTGTCACTGGAAGAGTACCACTTTAGATCTGTCAGACAGAGACATTTTTTACCTGAAGGATGTTATCTTAACCCAAGATCTAAAATATAAATGAGCTGCAGTTCAGATGACTTGAGATCTAGCAAAAAGACAGAAGGGTGGAAAGATTCCCAGAGAGATTCCATGGGGAGAAGTCTGATTTATTTAATACAGATAAATATGACAAAAAGATATTCATATCCTCAGTTTTAATAACTTTAGGGTTGACAGGAGGAACTGAAGTCAGCCTTGAGCAGCAACTAATATACAGAACAAGACATTAATTAGGAGAGCGTGAAGAGGAAAAAAGTAGCTCCAAGCAGATGAACACAATTTAATGACTGAAAATTTTGGACACTTTGAAAAACTCTGTGTTAAGATATTATGGGCCAAAGGACATAATGTTCTTTTTCAACAGCTTATCATTTGTACTGTGAGGCAAAATCCAGTGGATCTTCACAAAGCCTCTAGTATTTAAATTGAGCAGAGAATGTTTAGATATGAAAGGTCAGAGCTGTCTATGAAAAGACAAGTGGGAGAGTAAACAAGGTAAGTAAAGAGATTACTTTAGAATCTGCCACCGTGAAAATCTTGCCTTTTCTCAACAGGAGAAGTTCTGTTTTATATTGAAACAGGGATTCGAGGTTTGCTATTAAAAATATTTGAAAGCCATTAGATGATTCCTCAGGAGTTTTATTTTGAATTTTACTGTTGTTTCTTTGAGCAAAGCAACAGTCTTCAATACTCATTAATGGGTTACCAATTTTTCCCCATGTTGAAAGTTTCAGAAAAGTTTGATTCTGTTAGGAAGGAATTTGAGTTAACTTGCTGAAAAACATAGATATAACGAAGTGGAAGAAAAGAAGGCAACTGGCACATGGGCTGTGGCTTAACCCTAAACTGAACAGAATTTCAATGTGGCTTTGGGAAAAGATTCATGTCATTTTTTCTGCCAAAGAGAGAGAGAGAAATGTTACATCTTCCAGTTGTTAATTTCTTCAGGAAAGAAGGCACTGGCTTATTAAAGCTTATAAATAAATACAGCTTCATCAATAATTTATTCTCCTAATTATAAGATCACAAATTTTGAGTAGATTCTTAGAGTAAACAGCATATACTAAAATTAAAAGACTTAAAACTGTAGCAGAATATCAGAATACTTTGGTATGCAAAACTAGCTTGGAGATCTGGTTTCAAAAAGTTCTTAAAGAAAGCAAGAGCACTTCTGTCTTCCCTCTTCTCAGGTTAGCGTTGTTTCCATCAATTCCTTGGGTAAACCCAGTGATTTTCATGAAGTTTGCCATGATGGCAAAAGCAGAATTTACTCCAAAACTATACGGAGCAGTAAAGATAAATCTCTTGACTGTTTTCTGAGATTCTCTCCTATTATTAATCCCTATGCTGGGACATACACAATTGTGAAGACATTAATCACAGTTTATTCTGCTGAGAAGAAGTCAATCGGATGTGTAACTCCTGATTTATACATAGGCTTTAAGCATTTCACCTGTGCAATTCCACACAGTCAGTAGCTTATTTCTACTAATTAAATCTTTATTTCAGCTCTCAGTGGGCCTGATTTTCCTCTGACTAACAGCAAGTTTATTAATATAACCCTCATCAATCAAATGGTGGTAGCATCTGAATAAGATTAACATAAGAAAAAGCAAAATCAAGACCACTGACTTCGTACAACAGCTTTGCTGATCTGTTCACAACTAAACAGGGCTTATTGAACACTTAACAGAATGCCGGGCAGGGATGGAAAGTAATTTTTCATCGTTTAGAGACCTGTTCTGAAGGAACAACTGACAAGATCATGAAAAAAGGAAAAAAATCTGCTCAGTAAGTAACATGAGGCACTAAGTATAACCACAAGGACTTTGTCCCTTTCATATGTACTACAGACTGAAAGCTAAACTTCCTATTAAGGTAAAATATTCTGTTACACTCAGAATTGTGTTATAGGAAAAAGTGTGTATACCTTATTGATATAGCAAAAAAATTATTACCGGTTTTTACCAGATTTTTAGTGCTTCTACCTTTTGCCAGGCGAAAGCCCAGGACAGGTCAGGGACTAGTCATTTGGCCACTGCTAAACAAGGTACAACCCGGTCAAGTAAAACCTGAGATTCTGCTTTGCCAGGTCAGGATGAAGTCTGTTGCCCTTTACTAGTGACATTAAAGTCATGCATTCTGGACTACAATATATGTAATCATCCCTGATTCTTTTCAGCATGTATAAAATAAATATAGAATTTTCATAATACAAATACATTTAAATGCTTTAATCAGATGTATAGAGATGAGACAGAGGTTTGAAAGCCACTGAAGGCATGAAAGGAAAAGCAAGATAGACAGTATGCAACATCATTAAAGAAGAAAACGAAATGCATTTTTTTCAAAACAAGAAGTAATCCATACAAAGTTATCTAGGAACTGATAATGGTAACATCAACTACCTGCGATTTTTTTAATGCAGAAACCATAGAATGAAAGAGGGAGTTGAGGCATGACAGACAGTAGAGCTGTCTCATACTTAGGCTGAAGATAATTTTGCACACCAAACAATGAGCGAAGAAGCTTCAGATCTAAAAAAAAATTAAATAATAAAACCCTATTCTTTTTTATTATAAATATTCCAAGCATAAAGTACTGGGATGACTTAGCATTCCAATAAAGATGAAGAAGATTGATCAAGAAATTGAGAAAAGTTCATGAAGAATTGAACAAAATGAAATCTCCACCAGGCAGGATGCATGGTTAAATAAATGAAGAAACAGTTACATGCCTTTTAGAAGACGAAAGGATAACATTAAATAAGGCCTAAGAGCTCTTGTTGTGATCTGCTAACACTGTGAAAAAATTAGCCCTGAGAAAAACAGAATAGACAACTAATGAGAACAAGAAAGGATCTCCAGGAGACAAAGAAAACTGCTAAAAATGTGCTGCCTGATGGCAACTCTCAATTTTTTGTGATTTTGCATGCAATGTCTCCTTCATGATTCGCATGAATTGCCTACTATTGATCCAAATGTTTCCCCACAGCATGCTATGTAAACCTCTCACAGTCATCGTATTTACACAGAAGTTAAACTTTTTGCATTTGTGCTTTCTATCTGACAACCTTAATGTATTCCTTCATTCACTATATAAACTAGAAAAAGTAGAATTATTAAGTCCAGATGTATTTCTGATTTCTCAGATTAGTAGTAGCTCTCACTCTTCTAAACAGTCAATTGATTCTGCTTGCCAATTATTTCATGTTCATGCCTCTAAACCTTACAGCTGTCTTCAAAACTTTTTACAATGTCCTCTAAGCTATTCACCTTACTGACTCCATAGGTAAGTAGTAAATACAGGTGCCTGTACTGTATCGGACTAGAAGTGCAGATCCTTTAATTGTACCTTCTATGCACTGCTTTGTGTTTATTTTTGTAAAGTGTGACGAAAATATTTAAAACTGCAGCTGCTTTTCTCTCCTTAAACATAATGCTCCAATGAACAAGGTATGAAAGTTCCATCAAGTTGACAAGAAAATCTTTTTCACATAGTGTCTGATCCTTTGCAGGCATCAAAAAGCACTTTGTATAGTAGTAAGTAAGGATGTCTGCAGTGGCCAGCTACAGTGAGAAAGGTGAGAATTTAACTATATTCGAGACATTAGAAGGTTAGATGCTCCTGTTTATCTGAACTCCACTCATGCTGAGTCTGAGTTCCCTGAGTCAGTGTGCACAGCCTTAAGGTATTCAAGGAGTATTATGAGACTGAAAAACAGACAAACCAGGACTCTGTTCCACACCAGTATCTGTAATGCAGAGATGTGCAGGAACAAACTTTCGCAACTTGTACATCATCATACGGTTCTCTCATGTAATTTCTGCCAGTCAGTTCAACTACTATTTCTACTATGCCCCAGAACGAGCTGCTGATGTACCCCTGCTAACACAGAAAGCTGACATTGAAAGCTGCTAATGAAAGTAAGATAGTTAATTACGAGACGTGTATAGAATGAGGACTAAGAGATCTGAGATTCCTCCAGGGAAAATGCATTATCAGAGGTGACAGGCATGAGTACAGTGAAGTTATGAAATATAAAATGCACCTGCATCTAGGATGTGGTTTCAGTTGGCCTAATTCTTCGTGATAACCAGGGTGTGTACCTCCCAACAGACAGAAGTCTAATTATTCATACCCTTCACATGCAGTTACAGAGAAGGCTGCACGCTTGACTACAGAAAATTTTGCTTTGCCAGCTGTTAAAAACAATCAGTGAAAATATATGCATCTTGCATCTATAGAACCATAACAGTCAGAAATCTCTGTGTCAAAAGCAAACCACTTTGATTTCTACATAAACCCAGCAGTTATATGCTGGCATCTGTTAATTCCCTGCACGAGAAGGGAACAAGAAGGTCACTGCAATATTTACTGTATAACAGCAGCATTTCTTCTGCAGCCTTCCCTGGCAGATGCTGTATTTTGCGTTCTTATGTTCTCACAGACAAATTCATTTCACAGACACTGAAATGCCTGTTGTCACAAAAGGTGCAACAAAGTATTAAGATAAATCCAAGCTTTCCTATGGATAGCTATGCAAATATAAAAAGTCCATATAATGAAAATAATACAACAAATTTTTTTATTTTATTATGGTACAAATTGCAATAACAAAGAAAACTACTAACTCTTCAAAAGAACTGACATTGCCTTATAGATGGAGGGGATACATTTTCTGTCCTTCATGACAGAGTAAGAATATTTGTGCCTTCTTTTTTAATCTAACAGTTTTGATATTCTACTTTTTACCCAATGAGACATACAATAAAGAATCTAATATAGTTGCAATTAAGATTCTGAATTTTCTTGTACAATTGTTCTGTGTCCATGATGATTTTAAACAACACCAAGAAAAAGATACCTATTACCAAAAATAATAACTTACCTGATGAGATGTCTATTCGGTTCTTCTTCACCTGGGTAACATTGATATGGACGCTGACTTTGCCTTCATTTATATCAATCTCAACGTTCCCCAGGTCATCTGCAAAGTTGCTGAAGACAAGAAGTCCACTGGGGTTCCAGGTTCGGAATAGAAAACTGACTGAAAACAGATCCTGGCTTGGACGACCAGGAACCTCAAGGTAACTGGTGGCATTGAAAAAGACAGGCACTGTATGTGGCTCCACACAAGAAAAACTTAAATTTCCCTAAGTAAAACAAAAACAACAAAAAAGCAAAAAAAACATAAGCAAAACGATAATATTCCACTTAATTCATGGCTACCTCTAGAAGAATATTCTGGGTTTCATTCAACCTAGAGACTACTCTGATTAGTGCAAATTGCATGTAGAAATGTGTTATTAATATCATTATTGTCCCTATTATAATGTTGTTGTGGATGTTTCTGTTTTGATTAGCAGTGGCCCCATTATATTTTGTATTTTACACACATACAATAAGAGTCAAGTCTTTGGAGACTTAGAGTCTCACTAAGATAAAGCTTAAATGAAAGCATTAATATTCCCAGTTGAAAGATGAAGAAAAAAATCACAGAGAAACTTGGGCTTTTCCATGGTCACTAAAGAAGCCTTTAACAGAGCTGTAATCCACACTTTTATAAAAATGAAATACAGCTTTCCAAATATCCTTATATCTATGTGTCAATCAATACAATATAGAAGGTTGTGAGAAAAGGATGTATAATACCTAGTGAAGAGCTAGCCTGTCTGTTATGCTTTCTGCTGGATAATACTAGAAGAGATAATACTTCATTTCATGGAGCAGAGGGATTTGGAGTAGTTGATCATGAACAATGCCTAACATTTCTAGTTAGTCAACAATTTTCTCTGTAAATTAACTGAAATTTTCACACTCTAAAACACAATTCTTTGAGAAATTGACAAAAATCCAGCCAACTTTATTGATTTCCAAGGTTTCAAAATGTTCCTGTAAACAAGATTAGAATTAAGGACAATAATTTTTCACTTCGATTCTCAGGTTATTTCCCATGAAAGACCACAATGGTAAGATGTACCACTATTTTTTCCTTAGAAATCCTTAATAATTTGTAGCTACCCTTGTCCGGAATTGTCTGTTTAATGTATCAAAGCAAATATAACAGGAAAACTTCCTTTGCTGAAGTATTCCTCTAACATGTAGCAAAGTGGCTCCTGCTCTATGGTTAGATTTTCTGATGCAATGTGACAGACGGATACTTTGTGGCAATTTTATTTCAATTTGGGAAAGAAGAATTTTATCTGATACTGTACTGAAATCATTACTTCGATCAAAATAGTAATTCTTTTGATATTTATTTGTATATTAATAAAAGTATTAAGAATTGAACAACCTTTTTAGAGATACCTAGATGTTTAGAGATGAGGTTCACCTAAGCACTGTTCAGAATCCCCACGTGAGTTAGTTGTCATCATTTCACATAAGTATTTTTAAACTTCATATTACTGACTTCCTGTTATGTTTTTAAGTCATATATTTTTGTATTCAAAGTATATAAATGCACGGGACAGCTAATCTTGAGGGAATTTGGAAACAAAACAGGAACTTTCTGAAAAGGCGGGCAAGACCTATGCAAATTTTTTTTAGAAGTATTTATTTTCAATTGGAGATGGGCCAGATGATGCAAATAATTTACCCATGTCCAAAACCAACATTTTTTAAAGGAATAACATATCAGAAAACACTTTCTGTGTCATAGCAAGATACTGTCTATATGGCAGATTGAGTCCCTTATAGAGTATTTCCATGTCAAAACTATATGAATAAAAATAATAAAGAGTTTCTTGAGAAATCAAGGAGATTCTTAGGTTGCTCAGTGTAACAGGAGCATCACAACTTGCACTGCCACAGTCTACTTGTAAAGACCACTAGAACTAGTAGCAACTAGACTACTATGTTGGCAGCCTCCAGTCAATTACGAAATTATCCAATTATCAATTATGAAATAACTGATGTTTACAGTAATCTGCAACTGAAGGAGAGATTTCTTTGTGCTGGTCTCCTAAAAGGTTGGTTCCTATCTTTATGGTAAAATCTCAGCATTACAAACCGTGTTATATTCATACACCCATGTTCCAAGGATATAAAAAAATATCCAAAGACTTAGGAAAATAACTAGCTAAAAAAACTATAGGAAGCTTTTAAATAACAATGTGGATAAGAGAAATCATAGAATCATAGAATCATAGAATGGCCTAGGCTGGAAGGGACCTTAGAGATCACTTTAATCCAATCTCCCTGTCACGGGCAGGGACAATTCACTTTCTGAGTAAAGGCAAAGGATTGCCTTTGTTGCTAGGTTGTTTGGCTATTCTGTCTTTTTTTTTAAAGTTGCCTAGAGATTTTAAGTTTTCAGCCAACTAAGCATTATACCAAAATAGTTACCTTATTTGTTTGAATAGTTTTAGACTGAACTTTTCCACGTGTGCTATAGAATACTTTTGGTTAAACCACAAATTTTACATGCAGAAAAAAACCCTAGAGAGTGGCTGAAATACTTTATGTAAGTCTTTGTTAACATTCTGAGTGTAAGAGTCACCATTCTCTTGCACAGTCAAGGCAGTCCTGTACAGACACAGAAGGCAACTGCATTTTATAAAAGCTGACATCTCATGGTTCAGTCACAGATGCCAATTAAGTAGTGCTCAGAAAGCATTTTGTTAGACATTGTGAAGAGTTTCTCTTGCTGCCCTATTACCACGAAGAGCTATCAATTTCTTTATAACGAGAAGGCTTTCATATTCAATTGACACTCTCCTGTCATCCTGATGCTTTGCATACTTGCATGTATAACACCTATTAATGGTAATGGCACTGAAGGCATTCAAATCCTTTTCCACATCAGTGAATGCATTTATCCTGAACAGCCTAACTGCATAAAGACTTCTTGAGAAAGTAACATATAATTCTAATTTTTCTTCTAGTTAGTATTTTTCCCACTGAGCTACTCAGATTAATCTGAAGCAGATTATCAATTCCCTCTATGGCTGTAATTCACAGGATAACTTTTCTTTTAAGTAAAGCCCAACTGGTATAGATTGCTCACGAGGTCTAGGTCAGGAGTTGGAGCTAATCTGCAGCTTGTCTCTATAATAGCATCTCTGCTTTTCAAAGAGAAAAAGATCCTTTTTTCTGTAGGTTCCAAGTGACTCGCTGCATGGTTCTCTGGGCAATGACATCTGGAAGTCAAACATGCACTGTTTTATTATACTGAAACTTTTGGTCTTATCAAAGAATTTTTTATACTATATTAGAAGAGAAATGGTGAAAACATTTTAGTTTGGCTAGCTTGAGTTTTGTATCATGTTTTTTAATCTGTGATGCAGATTATCTTCATATTTACTTCTTACAAATCAATTTTGCGTATCCACATTCAGATGTGGAAATGCTACTGGGTCTTAAAACCTTTCCCAAATAATAGAGCTGAATAATACTGGCTGAACACTTAGCTCCCAAAAGAGAGGTAATGTGTTTATTAAGACTACAATACCCTTTAAATCACGATGAATTATACAGTACAGGCAACGTACTGTACGCTAATGATTATCATGTTATTTCAGTATTTTCCCAAAAATATCTTATTTCTCATTCTTGAGCTCAACATAAAGTTCACTTAATATAAATTATTTAAAGAAAACCTGAAGTTTGTATGTTATTGCACTCAGTAATGCATGGCATAGTAGCTGCAGAAGCGGACGGAGCATAGACTAGTGGTTGTGAGGATGGAGGACAGTGAATATTCTCCTCAGCATTCTTCAGTTACATGCTTTAAATCTGGAAATACTGTTCTGTGGAAACTAAATCCACTTAGTTTTCACAGTCTGTCACTAATATACCTCTAGATAGGAAAATCTGATCAAGTGCCTAAATTCTTAAATTTCTCTGGACTTCTTGAGAGCTGCATATTCTATGTACTGGTGGTACAAGGATCGACATCCTTCAGTTTTGTAAGGTAATCAAGTCCTAGAGAGCTTGTTATATTTCAATAGAAAACACAGAAAAGATGAACTAGAAGACTGTTTACAGGCATGTTCCCTGTTCCTGTCTTAGTTTTGATTTAAGTCATATACAAGAGTTAGAACCTACTGCGCTGCTAGTCACTGCCAATGCTTTTTTGCAACTCTCTTCAGGAGAAAAGCAGACACATTCTCTGTCTTGGCTGACCTTTTCTCCCCAATCCCTCCTTTTTGGGCATCTTTATAATTTGCCTTATTTATCTTCTATGAAAACCAAACAGGTTCCACTAATAAGAAAAACAATAGCTGCTCAAGACCATCCATCTGCTCATTCTCCCCAAAGAGCACTTACCATCTTATGAATCACAAAGGACTGCTAAACTTTTTTTCACCTTTATTCTTACCCTCTAAATTTAAAAGAAATAAATTATTAAAGTGAGTATTGGACTTTATTTAAATTTGAGATACTTTTAAATTGTTTTTACATCCTTTCTCTTCAATAAATTGAAGATATGCTTGATGCTGCTTTTTTTTTGCTCATAACACCCACACATATGAGATATATTTTTTGGTTAACTTTTGTTTTGTTTTCTGTTTGTTTTTTGTTTAGTTTCGGTTTTTGTTTTTGGAGCTTTGATCCTTGTTGGATTGCTTAAGTGTCATCATCATAAACATGTTTAACAACAATAGCAGTCTCAACTGAGTCTATTTTTCATGCTATATTGGGCTAAAAACTAAGAGAAAATAAGCTTTTGTAAGAAAACAAAAATCCATGTCAATTCAGCTAGAGTAAAATGGATTTTGCTTTTTAAGAGCTGAAGCAGTTTAAGTAAGTCTGCTGAAAACAAAGGTCACTTCTGTTTTTATAGTCATTCTTAGATTTGGAAATCAATGGAACCATCAAATTAAACTGGCATGCCGTAGCCTCTTGATGTAGCACTAACACTGTTAAAGCTTCTTACGTAGTTTTCATTTTCATGTTAGAGGTAACAGAATTTTAAAAACAAACAAACAATGAAACAAAAAAAACCAAAAACCCAGATAATTTTAGAGACACTTTACAGCCCTGCTAGCTATGCCACTTTTGAAAGGATAGGATTTGCACTACAGAAACCTCTTAAGTGCCACTTCTCTTCACAAAAAGGCTTTAAGAATATGTCCTACTAACTCATAGTGGACTCGACTGTGCAAAATGGAAAGATTGTTCCTGTATGAAGTTTGTTTCCTAGATCAGGCATCAATCGTTGAAAATCATGGTTGCATTATAAGCTTAAAATGCACTGCAGGCAAGAAATCACAGGCAATTTTGGAAAAAAAAAAATCAAAGATTCAGGTGTTTAGGCAATTGGGTCAAAAAAATTCTAAAAGTGGAGCCTTCCATATCACTCCCTTTGAGAATACCAAAGAAATTAATGTATAGAAAAGGTTCTAAATATCAGGGTGTATTATCAAATTTGTATAGGCAAAGATCACATATTTAAATTTTTCCTTTCTGTTACCTTGACCACTTAGCCATATTGTTCATACAATTATATGGAACTTCAGTATTATTATCCGAAGAGTAATCAAACGGTAATCAATCCTTTGTACTTCATCATCACTGCATATGTAAATCTACACTCTTTATTACATAAAGAGAAAAGCAACTGTGGAACCATACATATTGTTAGCAGGACCTTGTGAAGGCTATAAATTTGTACAGAAGAAAGCCCTGAACAATGAATTCAGACCATCTCAGACTCCTGACAATAATACATTTATTTCTTACCCATACGGCCTTCGTATGTCAGCAAGCAATTTTAGGAACATTTATAGCCTTAAAAATATAGTTATTTAAGTGCATCCTTTCTTAATCACCCTGCCCATAAAACCACAGATTTAAACATGAAATCAACTATGAATGCTTAAGCAAAAGAAAAAATAGAACAAAATGTTAATAAGCTCTGTAATGTAAATAAGCTAAATAATGATTTTCAAGCCTAATATCTTGAGGCTTTTCAAAGCTACCATAAAGGCCTGTAGAAGCATTCCCCACCAATGACTTCTGCACTCCAGCAATCCAACTAGCTCTGCAGGTACCAGGATCTAAAGCCATGAGAAAGCTGCAATTGATTTAATAATAAGTATTGCCTGCACTGGTTTTGGACTACTATAATTTGAGAGAAAAGGAAAGAAGTATGTATAGGTTCAGCTGATTTTCTTTTAAGAAGTAGCTACCCAATACTGAAGGTTAAGTTTTAAAAGATGAAATGGGATCCCAGTAAAATGCTCAGACATCATAATAAAACCCAGCCACAAAGATACATAAGTTCTTTGGGTATGTGATAAAATTTGTTTTGTGTTCTATATCATTCCAGTATATCACAAGGATATCAGCTACACACAATCACAAACCTTCTAGTTTAGGAGGAGAAGTAGAAGTTTAGATCAACATTAAATTATGCTCTTACCACATTAGAAGGTTCCAATTTCTTCCTCTTGGCAAGGTCAGTGATATTATTGCCGTTGTAGTTGATGCTCTCCATGCAGCCTTTGAAATTCTTCCTACTGTTAGAACTTGGTTTCCCAGAAAAAGGCATGCCTCCAAAGGTTATCTTAGAATAAAACACGAAGTGGTAGATAGTTACTGGAGGGCACTTGTGAACAAATTTGCTGTAGATATATTTGCTTTATTTGAACATTCAAACACAGTGAATGAGAAAGCTTGCAACTGCTCACAAAAAAAAAGGAACTATCAAATAAGCACTGCAAAAGCAAAAAAAAAGGCAATGATATTGTGGTTGCAAATATTTATGGTAGTAAATCCCAAGTATTATTACAATTGTCCAAATAGCAGACACATTATTGTTATTCATATATGGACTGCTCTTCCATTCACCACTGAACAATTTCAAAGAACTTGCAATAAATATCCATCTCATTATTTTTCTGAAGAAGAGTAGGCATGAAATTATCTGGATAATCTGGTTCAAATCACTCATTTAGCTCCAACTGTATGCCAGAGCTCAAACTACAACACAGCAGTAGTGGGCACCAATGCAATGCATTTGTACAGGGCTTATATATCATAGAATCATAGAATCATAGAATGGCCTAAGCTGGAAGGGACCTTAGAGATCATTTTATTCCAGCCTCCCTGCCACCAGGGACGCCACCTCTCAACTAGACCAGGCAACACATGGGGACCGAATGGGAATCGAACCTGTGACCTTAGCGTTGTTAGCGCTACGCTCAACTGACTGAGCTAACCAGCCCCCTAAAATACTGTATGTGTTTGTTCTGTTCCCATATGGTGCCCCAGGCTTTTTGGCTGTTCTTGGAAAGCAGATGGTTTCATAGAATCATAGAATCACAGAATGGCCTAGGCTGGAAGGGACCTTAGATATCATCTAGTCCACCATCCCTGTCATGGGCAGGGACGCCACCTCTCGACTAGACCAGGCAACACATGGGGACCGAGTGGGAATCGAACCCGCGACCTCGGTGTTGTCATTGTTGTCAGCACCGTGCTCAAACCACTGAGCTAACCGGCCCCCCTTATGTCTAATTCATACAGAAGAATTTTACAGAATCTCACACGTAAAGACACTATCCTCTGTTAGACAAAGCACCTTCCACTCCTGAGAACACTTTTTTATCATGTAGCTATAGTCAATGAGGAGTTACCACATGATTCAGAAGGCCAAATCAGCTCCATAGAAAAGATGAACACGATCATTGCAAAGACCCTGTGTTGTGGTTTGACCCTGGCCGGCAGCCAGGTGCCCACACGGCCGTCCCGCCTCCTTCTCCACTAGACAGGGGGAGAAAATGTTTCAAAGGGCTCAAGGTTTGAGATATGGACAGGGAGATCACTTACATTTACCATACCGGGCAAAACAGACTTGATTCTGGGGAAATTAGTTATATTTATTAAGAGAACAAATCAGAGAGGAGTACTGAGAAATAAGAAAAAGCAAATAGATATTAAAAGCAAAACACCATCCCCCATCCCTTTCTTCTTCCCGGGCTCAACATTAATCCCAGTTTCTCCACCTCCT
>NW_009713419.1:0-533 GCF_000703405.1 Apaloderma vittatum | reverse complement strand
CCTTGGTCACTACAGGAATAAGCATAAGCAACAGCCTTTCTGTACACCAGTACCTGGTAGTAACTATAGGTATCAGGTGCTGTCACTTCTAGTAGTAGACAGGGTCAGCAAAAACATGCTTTTGACTTCAGAAAGTGCAGTCTCTTAGAAGAGACCCAGCTGAAAATTAAAAATCACTGAACAGAATTGGTTCTGGTTTAGCTCAAACCAAGACATATATTTTTAAAGAATCTGGTAGCCCTTTAATGAGAGGCCTAATGTGGCTGGGACTCACTGGCACAGCAATCAGTGACCAATGCCACCCCCTCTCACACACTGCCTTGATGCAAGCAGCCTGTTACACTCCTGCTAATTCTGACAATTCTTTCACCTTCATAGTAATAGGCTCTCCCATTTCTTTGGGATTCACCTCCCCCATCCCAGTAAGCCAGTTGGGATGCTATCAACTACTAACCTGCCAGCCCATCACGCAGAAACACTCCTGTTGTGGGTTAGGGCTGGGCCAGCCACTAACATGGACAGATGGTCTCTAA
>NW_009713418.1:0-2296 GCF_000703405.1 Apaloderma vittatum | reverse complement strand
ATACGTGAAACTAGGTATTTCCCTTGCAAATACCCTGAATGAGCGCTCTGGAGGTGATGTCCTGGTTTCACTGGGATGGAATCCCAGCGCAGCCACAGCGTGCAGGCCGCCAGCAGTTTCAAGTCTGGCAGGAGCTGCTGCCAGGGCAGCTGCCCCGAGCTGGCTTGCAGGTGTGTCTCCCTTGCGTAAACAGCACGCTCATTATAAAGGGCAAAGTTTTGCTGAGGATGAGGGTTTCTCCTCCTCTTCCTCACAAGGCTTGCCATCCCTGGAGGGCTTCACTCATCATTCTGCTCCTGAGGACTGCTTTCCCATCTTTTGTGACCGCGGTACGTTCACTGGGCTAACCTCACACACTGTGTACTGGCATTAATATTAGTATTTCGTCACATCTGTTCTCAGTGCAACCCACAGGTCTTCTCTCTCTTTTCCAATCTCACTTCTTGGCTGGGGACGGGTCGTCAGGTGATAGAATAACTGCTATAGTCCCACCCCAGATATGGGCTAAACATCAACAGGTGGGTCTCCAAGATTACACCAAAAGCAACCACAGAACATGGAGACAGTAAAGCTGCACTTACTGGCACAGCAGTGGAAAGACAAATTGTGTGGAATTATGGAACAGATGACATGAAGGTTCTCTGCAGGGTCTATGGTTCTGAGTATCCACCCTTTTCTGAATAGATGAATAAACTTCTGCACAACTAACTTGTAAAGCAGGACCTAAACTGTGGAAGTTGGCTGAAAAATGAATGCTTGGCCACCTTAGATGCCTACTTTCCTTTCTGAAATTCTTTATGTACAATGTATACTACCTTTTTCTTTCTAGGTCTGTGATTCCCAGTAAATAAATAATTGATTGGGGAGGGATGCCAAAGGCAAAATTAAATAGCCCAGTATCAACTCTTTGTCTCACAGAACTAATTACTTTCTCAAATGATACCACAATGCATATTAATAAGGATGAAATAAAACAAAAATATATTGAAAAAACTGTTAATTGCCCATCTAGGGATGCCGTACACAAAGATGAGGTTCATCAAATTTAGGTGACATTAGTATTTATTGTTCCTTATTCTGCACTTCAGCATCTTGGAAAGGTGAAATATAAAACAAGTTTCTAAGTAGCAGCTGTGAACTCAACTGCTAGAGTTGCTCTGAAAAAAATCCCAAACACCAACCCACACTGAACTCAAAATGGCTAAAAGTCAAAGCACATGCTCAGCCCAGAACTCTCACAGCAACATGCAGAGAAAACCTGTGACAAACACAATTAACAGTTGCTTGGAGAACTAAGAAAAAGCTGTATTTTATCATTTTGGTGCTGAACTAAGGTTTAAGCATGTAAAGTAACAGATGTTCCTAGCTATGGCTATCAACTTCAGAAACAGAATAAGCTTCAAAGGTCACACGGAGCAAAGCGAACAAGATCTAGTAAGTTCTGGGTTGGGGGATTTGGGTTTGGGCTCTTATTTATAATTTACAGTTATTTACAGTGTTTTAAAATCTAGTCAAGTACAACAAATTTCGTTAAATTATACAAATAAGAAGGGCAAATGTAGTTTTAAGTTTAAACCATACCATGTAGATATCATATTCATCCAAGCATCTGAAAGGAGATTCCGTAATGTACCACAGAGAAAGAATGAAACAAACTGCTGAGAAGGAACATTCGCCTCCCGATAAGGATCTCATGTCATTAAGGGCAGCTCTGTCCTCTTCTCGAGGCTGAACCTTGAAAGCAAAGTATTAGAGCAATTTTTAAAGCTGAGATAGAGACTTGCTAAGAGAATCGCATATTAACAGCAAACACATTACACATGAACATTGCTAGGATCAATGCAACTTTCTCCAGTGCGGGATCATGCATTGAACAGACTGAATGACTGTGTCAATGTTTTCTTCTTCTATTGCTAGGATCAATGCAACTTTCTCCAGTGGAGGATCATGCATTGAACAGACTGAATGACTGCGCCAATGTTTTCTTCTTCCGTTCTCTATTTTTAACAGCTGTGAAACAATGTTTAATAAATATCAGCCAGTGTAGTTATGTTGCAGCTAAATCTAGTGGTTACCAGCTACAACACAGAAGCAGGTAACTGATTTACAGCAGGACTTTAAAAGAGGAGTGGTTTCTTTACCAGAATATATAAAATGATGCTACAGCATTCTAGAATCATTAAAGTTGGAAAATACCATCAAGTCCAACCATCAGCCCATCCCAACTATGACTACTAGATCATGTCCCAAAGTGCCACATCTACTCATTTTTTTGAACACCTCCAGGGATGGTGAC
>NW_009713417.1:29882-32608 GCF_000703405.1 Apaloderma vittatum | reverse complement strand
CCACCCCGCCCAGTGTCGGATCCTCAGCGAAGGAGAATGGCTTGGAAAGGAGGTGGCTTTCAAGCATCTCCTCCCTTGCTGCAGAGGGACAGCAAGGACGAGCCCCGCCGCAGTGGGCTGGGGTCAGGGGGTCAGGGCAGCAGCACCCTGTGACGTAGGAGAAGACAGCAGGTGAAGCACAGGGACTGATGGCTTTAAAATCAAACCAAAACATGTATAAATCAAGTAAGATTTTAAAGTGCTTTGGGCTAAATTAGTCTCTGGTGGAACCTTGCTGGTCTTTGTGGAGTTACACCCTGGATGAATCGGGTTCTCTGGCATGAGGAATGCACGCTGCCTGCCTTTAAATAGAGCATGAGCTGTTTGCAGTTGAGCCAGGCTTGTTTCCTCTTGGAAAAAAAATTTAAAAAAATTTCCTTGCAACCTTTGTAGCCAGTGATTTTGTGTCTTTATAAATGGGCTGACTGAATGAGACAAAAAGTACTGGGGTACCACTCTGCGTATGTGTGACAGGCAGGCTAATTTAAAGTCCTAACTTATGAGCTGGGTTTTTCCAAGGCCGTAGATTTTCATTAGCTATTTGCTGTGTTAATAAGAGACAACCACAGCAACAAGTGGTACAAATGTTAGCTTTGAAATACAGAGCACCTCTTAAACCAACAGAACGGGCAATAAATGGTGTGTGTATATTTGCTCATTTGGCACAGGTAGAAGTTCAAATTATGTCTTACGGCCAGTTGACATATACCTGACCAAATTCATCCCTAGGGCAACTCCACCAGCTTCAGAGGAGCTACTCCAGGAATGAATTTGCAATTTTTCTCTTAATGCCGCTTCATTCCGAACGTAATTATTTTTTCACGGGCTATTCAATACGACCCGGCTGATACGACACAGAAATGGGACTGCAAAGACCTGTATATTGCTTCTGGATCTGTTTCTTGTCATGTGTTTTATACTGCACAAGAAAGCAGGTTTTTGCTTCGTTAAAGACTTCTAAAATTAATCATTGAAAAAAATAATTGCAAGACATTGACAATACCTGTTCATTGAACGGATAACAAGTTAACATGAGGGATGGTCGGCAGAATTAGTCCAGTCAGCTCTCCTGTATTGAATTTTGCTCAGGCTGAGGTTCTCTCCATCTATTGCCACACGGTATCACAGGATACAGATGAAATCGGTAAGTTACTCCACAATTTTATTTTGGTTTTACTTTCTTGCTTTAAAAAATTGGACACATCCCAGCAGGCATGGCAGAGTCCCATCTGGCTAAATCCTCTCTTACTAATTTTTCCTTCTGGCTCAGACAGAAAACATACACATATGAACCTGAATACACAAATACAACCTTACCGTAAAGCCCCAGGAGAGCATTTACTTCTGTGCTACCACTTTCTTTGATCACACTCTGCTGGGAGCCAGTAGATCATGCAGCTGCTCGTGAGCAACGAGCAATTTGGTGAGCTGAGGCTCTCTTAGGAGGTGGCTACGGAGACCCCAGCCGTGGGAGGAGAGGACTCTCTGACGATGTAGTAAGACCCACGGAGCTCCCCATCAGTCAGACAGCTGAAGGGTGGCCGGAGTTGGATGGTTTTTCTTATCCACCTGTCCTGCAGAACATGTCAAGGAGGGATGGTGGGATGCAGAAGGTCCAGTTGAGCTGCTCTTGGGTGAAGGAGGGTCATTCCCTTGTGCCCCATGCTCTGTGGCCATTGCTACTGTCACAGCTCTACCTCCTGCCTGCGTGGTGTCGTTGTTTCTCATATTAGGCCCTTCGCCTGTGATGGGTGAAGACCATGGAGCAAATCCACTAAATTTAATGAAACCCGTCCAACAGCTCTAGAAGTAATTTGGGAGGTTTAAAATTAGAAAGTTTGCTATCAAAACTGTATAACTTTTTCAATTTCCATTACAACTGAGTGCATGATGGCATCATCAATTTTTCTGTTATCTATTCAGTCCTGCATCCTCAGTATATGTGATCCATGTGGTACTTCTTTATCCCTGGTGTCATGCCACTCAGTCTGGCAGGATGTGAATCCACTTGATTATTTTTTTCCCCCCGAGGAGCTTTTCAGGCTTTGTGTCTTCAGAACTGACATTGAATTACTGAATTTCTGCCTGTTCTCCATCCCTGTGGGACTGCAGAGTCCAAGCTCTTCCTTCCTCACTGTTCTGCAGCTCTCGGGGGACTTCCCCAGCCGTGTCGAAGCTTATTTCACCCAGCCAAGCTGCCCAAAAGATGAGGGACAGAGGCAGCATGTCCCGACACACTTGTTTTTTAAAACATCTTAGCTCTGAGGGTAGTAAGGAGAGGGAATGTCTAGCTTGGAGCTGTCTGCCGGCCATATCCTGTGCGAGTTCTCCCTTCAGAAAACATTACATTCCTTTTTAAAATGAATTCCAAACCAAGCGCATTGGCGGACGCCGTTTCTGAAACGCCGGTAGCTGAGTTTTCGTGTTAGTCATGTGGATACGCTACCGGCAAAGGAGACTTTTGCATAACCTGCTGCAAATACGTGACAGACAGCTTGTCAGGAAATGCTCAGTATAGGCAATGATTTGGGACTAATTTCATGGATGTTTTCCAGTTTCTATTTTCTCCCCCCGCCCCGATCCTCCTTTCTTTTTCTCTGAACAAGAGGGCTCCTGAAATTTCCCTGCTTAACATCTTTCACTTTGAATAAAGGATACGCTAAACATCCCCCCTGCAGCTGGTCCTG
>NW_009713417.1:5352-29852 GCF_000703405.1 Apaloderma vittatum | reverse complement strand
GAGTACGGGGGATTTTAGAAGGTCCAGGCGGGAGGGTTTAGCCCCCCAGCACAGCCCACACCGAAGCCCCCCAACCTGAGACACCCCCCCTGCCACCGCTCCCCTTGCACACGCGTGTGCACACACACACACACACAGAGGCAGGGGCTTTTAAATGGACCCAGATGGCTGGCACACAGGGAGTAGGCGTCCTGCAGAAGTGCCCCGGGGCGCTCTGGTTGCTGTCATCTTATTCCACAAACCAAGTGCCTTCAAGATGTCTGTGTTGTTTCTTCACTCCCGTTCGGGCTCTTAGCCCCTTCCTGTTGGGAAATGTCACCCAGGCATCAGGGAGATACACGAAGATTGACTTGACTGAAATCAACCATTCCCTTAACTCAGAGGTTGTAGATTATTATCCTTAATAAAGACCACATTGTCATAAAATCCAAATCAGATCCCAATTGAGAGACCGTACTTTCCCCTCTCCGGTGCGTGTGCTGTTGTCTCACTGAGGGACGTGAGTCTTGTGCAGCAGAAATTAATTGGCTACAAGTGATATAAAATGTTGATGAAAAGTGTGAAGGTAATGAATGCCGATAATGAGCTTCAATCTTTTTTTCCTTCCCCCCCCGCCCCGTTTCAATCACACTGAACACATGTTCCCCTTCTTTATTTCTCTATAAAAATATGCAAACAATTACCTGGCTTTTGAGACATAATTACAAAGAGGTTCATCTCTAAAAGGTTATTATTGATTTATAGAGTTCTTTTAGTTTAATAGAAGACAGACAGGAATAAAGAGAAACTTTCTGCTTTCCCCACAAATAGTAGATGAGCTGCAAGGGAAATGTAAGATTTAGAAGTGATTTTTACAAGATACCCAAGATGTGCGGGTCGGAGGGATGTTTCTTGTACGTGCACGGAGTTATTCAGAGACCACGATGCAGCAAGGCTGGTACAGGCACCTTCTCCTGTGAGTAATTCAGCGCGAAGCTTTTTGACAGGCCACACTAGCCAGGAACTGCAGATAACACTGAAGAGAAAGTATGTGGGATAATTTGTAATGTCAGACCTAGTGCTGGTTTTTAAAGCTGAAGTACATGAGGACCAGCGTGTCTGAGGAAAACCGGTTGGCTCGTGATTAGTAACTATGAGGCAGAGGCTTTGGGGTGTTTTGTTTTGTTTTTTTTTTTAATAGGTGTATATTTATAAATAAGTGTGTGTAGGAGGACAGAGCCTTCTTCTCGCTCACCTTGTACAGCTCGGTGGGTGGTGGGAACAGGACCATGCCCTCACCGAGGACACCGCCCCCAGCAGTCTAGGGCTTTGGGAGCTTCTTCAGGTGAGTTTTTGTGTCTGCTTTAAATATCTGGTACCACAAGACCCTCGGGGCTGCTCTTTTGTCCAGTGTGCACTCCTGACCAGCACGCTCCAGCAGGGTGCTGGTGGCATCTCCCAGAGGTTTGGTGATGGGATCTCAGCTCTGCAACCTACTCCCTGTCCGGGCTTGTGCACTTGTTAACCAGGGAGTTCTGCCGTGCTACAGTCATATCTAACAGCGTATCTAATAGTCATATCTACAGTCATATCTAACAGCAAAGTCAATTTTCTCATTTCTGTATGCGTCCAGACAGACCAAAGTTTGGTTTGTCTTATTTAGTTGTGTGCAACAAGCTGGATCTGCTCTTACATCCACACTCTGCGACAAAAACTGTATTTTTGGTGTTGCAAATTTACTTGCTTGCAGCCGTTAATGGGATATATGGCTTGTCCATCTGGATTTACATAGAGAAACCGTGTCTGATCCCCATTCACGTTATATCCTCGGTGCTTTTCATGCCCCAGTGCTCATCCCAGCTCCGACGCAGCTCCCCAGTGCGCACCCCAACAAGGCCTTTTGGGAAGAGGGTAGGAGCTTCCCTGAGCCCCAAGAGCCCTCGTGGAGAGCACACCTCTGCTGCCTCTGCTTTATAATTAGCTTCGCCTGAATCTGATAGAACAGCTTGTAAACAAACACAGTCTGAGGCAATTTTAAAAGAGAAACAGATTAAATCAATAGTGCGTCGTGTGCGCCGCACTTGTAATTGCTCTCGAAGACCGTTCGACTTGTGTGGTTGTTGTTGTTTTTCTGTCTATAACATGGAAATTCTTGGAATAATGGTCTTTTGTTCGGCAGCTTTGCAAGAGGGAGTTGGGAAGGGCTCTGGGCAGCCCCAGTAGAGCCCCAGTAGAGCCCCAGTAGAGCCCCAGTAGAGCCCCAGTACAGCCCCAGTACAGCCCTAGTGTGGCCATGCAAGTGCTGAAGTTATGGAGTCCCTACAACCTCTGCGGCCACAGCTCCAAGTGGCAGGACAGGGCTAGATGGACGGGCTCTGTCTGATTTTATTAATTCCGTTTTGTTGTGGGTTGCTCTTTGGGAAGGTTTCTGTGAGCCCAGACTCCGTACTACTTAATGCCTTTTGACAACAGGAAGCAACCGCTACTGCTGAATATTATCATAATTTGACTTGAGGGGGGCTTGGAATGTAGAAGCGAAGGGTTGCGTTTCATTTTATAAAGGATCTTATAATGAACCATCTTGGAGGTTTTGACATGTGAGAAAATCAGACGAGCAACAAGTTTGCGTGAAGAAATCTCTTCCCTTATGTGTCTGTACCGAATTACTTCTTCACACCTAATTACACTCATTTGGTCATGAGTCTCGAAGGTTTTAGATCCTTCTGAGAAACACGGAAGCCAATGGAAGTCATAGTCCATGAATAATATTTTAAAACTTAAAAAACTTTGGGGATCTGACCTGTTGTCAATAAAATCATTAATTCTCTATCCTGTAGTTCAGAAGAGTCAGTTACATAAAGCACTAAAGAAACCAAATTTAAAAAAAATAATTGACCTCTATAGTTCCCAAGCGGTTTTTTTGGCCAGGTGCACCCTCAGCAGCGCCAAAAATACCCGTTGCAGCACCCAACAGCAGCAGTGGCAATGGGTACTATCTGTTTAAAGCCTGACAAGCCTCTGATGGTACCTGTACCTCAAAACCATGGCATGCTAACTGAGATGTGGGAATCTGAGACCTGCTTGAGCTTCACCTTAATTCTGTATGACTATCTCAGCCTAGGCAAGCCAGCCCTACGTCCCTCAGCATCCCTGCTTTGGCATGACAAGCAGACAGAGCTTGCACATCTTGGTCCGTGGGTCTGCCACGTACTGCTGTCAGAAATAAAAGCCCTGTTTGTTACTGTCATGTGAACCAGGGAAAATACTGGAATGGACACCTACAGGATGCCTCAGGGGGAGAAGTTACAGACCTCCGAGTGGCCCACAGAGTCCTATTTTCTCCAAGTAGAGCTGAGCCACGTTTCCTTTTATTGTATGGCCTTAATAGCGGTCGTCGATCAGCGCATCTAACGTTGCTTAATTTTATTTAGGGCTCATTTTCAGACGTGATTGCAGTTACCGCTTTGCAAGTTACTCATTTTGCGTCTTGCAACAGTAGAGGAAAGCGACACGAAGGATGGGAGCGGTGACACCGTGCAGCCGATGCAATAAAGCAAATTAACAAGTAATCGCTGGCAGATAGCGGTTGATTAAACAGGCAGCAGAAAGCCATCCAGAAACTCAGTATACCGCTCTCATCTGGAAAACGAGTACTTTTTATCACTTCATCCTGCTAAAAAAGCAAATATCGAGGAGAAGGTGACCAGTTTCCCTCCAGAGAGCTGAAGACCTGGTGCTTAGGAAGGACGGGAGAAAAAGCCAGGCTCCCTAGTTGATATTTCTGTCGCTACGTGGAGAACCTGCAGGATCAGCCCCAACATTCAGAAGAGGCAGCTTCTCCTGGTTCCTTCCTCCGGCAACCGGGTGCCTCTCAAACTGCAGAAGAAGCACTGCAGCCGAAAAGAATGACTCGACTATTTAACTCCTTCCTTAAATGGACACTGCTCAAATGCTTCCTTCATTTATCTGCGGATGAGAAAAATGGGTTGTGGGCTCTGCCTGGTGCCACAGAGATGAGAGGACGCACATGGCTCGCTGCTCCTCTCTAAGGATCTCTTTGTTCTTCCCAGTCCCCGGGGCACATGTTCCAGGCGAGGCAATGACAGTTTTTGTTATCGCGCAGACGTATCGGTTTCAGTGACAATCACTCCCTTTTCAAAAAAACATTATTTCTCATGATTGTCTCCCCCTTGGAAAATGTGGCCTTTAAAGCCAAAGTGGGGAGGGAAGAGAAGAATGAAGGGGAGACAACGAATGTCCTGGCGACACGGAAGTTAAATGGTGTGTTGTGGGACAGTCAGTCAATCGTCTGGAAGGGCCATAAATCAACATATGGGGATGCAGAAAGGAAACCTTGCAAAGGGAAGAGGGACCGTTTTGTCGTGCAGGTTTAGCAGATATTGTGGAGGAAACAGCACATACAAAAGGGATAAAGGGAGGGAGGGAGGCAGGAGGGGGGAGGAAGGTGAGGGTCTCGCTAATAACGACATGTTTTTTCCTTCCTTCCTAACTCAATGGCACATGTGACCTCACGAAGCCAATAAGTTACGAGCATCTGAGGGAAAAGTTCCCCCCAAAAAATGCTCCTTCAGCAAAGACCGCTGGGCAAACCATGTCACGACCAATTTCTGCAAATGCCTTGATTTAAGGCAGGCGCAGGACCTGAAATTCACACCAGCTCTTTGTGTGCTGGAGTCACGCAGATACCAGGCTTGGTGAGAAGAAACTGCATACTTCCTATTTTATTTCACCACTGCTCGACCTGCTTTTCCTCAGACTTAAAATCATTTGCCAGGTCAAAATAAACTCTTCAGAATCCCAATGTGAAAAATGTACCTAACAATTCAATCCTTGTAAGTTGGGAATTGGAAGAGAAAGTGCAGTGGAATCTAATTAAATTATATAATAAGCAGCTTAACTTGTGGTTTCACTTTGGTTTCTGTTATTCTTATTATCCCTAAGCATTGTAGCTGGCAAAGAGCTATTGAAATATGCAAAGCAGAGATGGCCGAACTGGAGATTATTTGGGTTTTGCAAAAGCTTGTCTGTCAGAGCTTAGTTTTGCAAAGTCAATTCCAGAAGGGAGGTCAGGCCAATTCCGATTTAATGCAAAATTTTCCTCGGAGTTAGCAATGAGTTCTGCTTTTGACCTGTCTCTCTTACCAACGAAAATCAAAGGAGACTTGGATTTGCAAATCCTCACCTGTCAGGTCCAGGTTTGCAAAATAAAAACCAGTGCTGGCTCAGATTTGGGTGAAGCTGAGTATATAATCCTGGCTTAACTTTCTCTCGTTAACAAGTGAGTTGGCATCACCCTGAAGACGGTGCATCGAAGGCGAGAGGGTGCCCCCAACACCCACGTGGGGCTGTGGACCTGTTCAGCCTGCCCCGCTGCTGGGAGGTCACGGTGTGACTTACCAAATTTTGCCCATCTTTAAGCCTTTCCTAGTGCCCAGAGTAGCCTGGTCTAGTTGAGAGGCATCCCTGCCCATGACAGGGAGGTTGGTTTAGATGATCTCTAAGGTCCCTTCCACCCTAGGTCGTTCTATGATTCTATAATTCTATGAAAACTGCTGATGGTGCATGAAGAAGTACCCAGAGAAGCTGCCACCAGGGAGGGTGACAACATACCTGCTGCTGACCTTGCAACATCTTAAGCAAGTCCTATTTTCTGAGTAATAATTTGTGCTCCGTCTAGCACAGATATGTTGGCAGAGATTTATCTTAGCTGTCTAGTTGACTAGTATTTACGTACTGGTGGGTTCCTTCATAAAGTGAACGCTCGTAAATTCAAATAATCAAAACAGAGATCTTTCCAAATGTTTGATACACATCCCGGCCTGCTACGGAAACAGGTTGCACTGCCCACTGAAATCTGAATCGGGATCTAGGGCTTCGGTTTGGCAACTTTCTGATTTTGAAGGGTGTCTCATGTGAGATTCAAGTAAGAGTAACTTCAGTCTGTTTAGTGGTCTATAAATCCAAGTGCCCCAAGTACAAATGAATCACTCTGTTCTCTGCCCCAGGGGTTTGACTATTACAAACAATGACTGAAGTCATCAGCAAAAAACGAAGTCACAGGCTGAAAGAGGAAAATATGCTTTTTCATCTCTAGTATAAAAAAAAATTGACTGCATTGTTTGAAAATGTCAGTGCATGAACTAAGCTAAATGGAAGCAGATTAAGTTGGGCTCTGACATCCAGCACTTCCTCCTCCACTCCTATTTTGTTTAATTTGACAGCTACTTACCAAGATACACAAGCTCAAAAATTCAAAATAAGCTGCCAAGGAAGAAGTTTACTTTACCCATCCTCTTTCCTAGCACTGCGAAGTCGAAGGACTGAAGATAGGGACAAGATGTGGAGGCCCCGGACTCCAAAGTGGGCATTGCCTCCGTCTGCAAACAAAGCACTTAAATCTCCCTCCAAAGCCTTTCTCTAGCAATTATCTGCCTTGCAGTGGTGAGGTGCTGCCTAATGAACAATTACTGTGAGATTCGCAGAGCCAGCGTCGAGCACCGGGTGAGTTGCCAAACGACGTGTGGGTTCATCAGAGGTCGACGATCTCCAGAGCGTGCTGAGGAAAATCTATTTACCACACACAGCCAAAGAGTTGGTGATCCTCAGTCTCAGGCAACCCCAGAGGTTCTTCGGGGTTGGTTAAGAGAAAACAGTTTAAATCTTATTTATTTATGTATTCATATGTATATATGTATATATATATATCTATTCATATGTATATATGTGTATATATGTATATATGTATTCATATGTATATATGTATATATCTATTCATATTTATGTATATCCATATGTACATGTAAAGACAGTCAATCTATTCAAGGTAAACCACTTTAAAATACTTCACAGATACCATCAAGTAAAAGCATGAGCATGGCACGCGCTGCAGAGCAGGAGTGACTTGAAATAACAACAGCTTTGTTCCCCCAGTTGGCAAATCAAATACGACCTTCGGATCTTAAATTCCCAGAGGATACTAAAAATGTCATCCTGGATGTGAAGTTTGCCAAAAACTCTCTGTCATAATTCCAGGCCAAAGGAGTTTGAAACCAGAAATTTCTGTTTAATATACGATCTCCCAGTGCTGCATGCCTTAAGTGCTTTTACTTTAGACTTCATCCTATAAATAGGAAAATCCCAGCCTTCCTTGTCGAGTCGTGACGGGAGGTGTAGTGTTGGAGCCCAGTCTGCTCCAGGCCTCAGGTGAAATTGTTGGTCCCAAGCAAGTGGATATGCGTGTTTCCTCGGTGGCTTTCGCAGAGCCCGTCCTTCCAGCGTCTTCCTCAGCCTTAAGCCTTAGAACATGGGCAAGACTGGTATGAGTGGCTCACAGGAATATTACTGCCTCCTTTATACCCAGCATAAATCAAACACATTCTACTCGTGATGTTTCATCAGTAAAAACTTTCTCTAACATATTTTCAGTTAGTGACAATTTTCACTTCAATGCTGAGAGTTTGAGCTTGTTCTCTTTGTCACATACAGCTGTAAAAGCCAAAGCAAAACCCAGATTTAAAAAGCACGCTGGACCTCACACGATATTCTTTGCCTAATGATGTAAAAAAAAACCCAAATCACCATAAGCAAACAGAAGAAACCAGTAGTCTCAGATTAGGTTGTTCCACCCGTGTTTAGGCACTGAGAAGTTTCCAATTGCCTCCTGTAGGTGGAAGATCCTGCTCTTGTATTCTCGTTCTTGAGATTTTGGTACGTGCTTTTAAAAAGTGTAAAGCAGTTGGGGTAGAATGATGGCTGCTCTGCCCTAAATTCCCGAAGGAAAAAAAACCCAGATACCGAGCCATGATACTCTCCTTCAAAAGGAGGGGAGAATGTTTTTCTCTTCCTCTCCATTTTTCTTTTTTTCCTTAATATCCAGCAATACAGGAAATCTTGCTGAAAATCCAGAGAAGCTGAAAGCTTTTCTGCGCAGGATAGAAATTTCCCCACTCGGTTTATGTACCTGCAGGCACAATTACTTTCAAACACTCATCCTCTGTGTGTGTGTAAGCAATTAACACATGTACTCCTGATACCGTCCTGCTTGCTAAAGGTAGCAGCAATATTATGCACAGGCTGTTTTCCTGCCTAAAACTAAAAAAAAATATTTTATGTTGCTTTCCAACCTGTGATAGGAATCTCTTTTGAAACAGAAGAGGGGAAAAGAAATGTTTCTGCCCTCTTAGAACATGACAAATTTAGAATTTCCCAGGATGATGTGTTTTATTACAAGGTTTTCTTTGCATATTACAGCAAAAACGATTTAATGATATTAAAAAACAAATACTTGAACAAAGACACAGAATCATAGAATCATGGAACATATCAACTTGTACTCTAAAAGTTCCACTACTGAGAAATACTTCAGGATTTGCTGTGCTCTGGAATGACTGCATTTTTTACATTTTGATTTTTCACTTCAAACCAAAAAATATCGCTTCCCCCCTTAAAAAAAAAACAACGACTAAACCCCCCGTGTCTCTGGCTACTTATCCTGTGCCTTCAGGACCTAGATACGACGTTTTAAAAGGTGCATCAGCTGTTGAAATGTGATTGAAGAAAACAACCACAATTTTTTTGGGCGACCAACTGTGTCAGCAGTAGAAGAGTCAAGTCTTTGGGAACGCTAACGTGTTTGGCTTGTCTCAAGCTTCTTTTATGTCCTGTGCTGAAAGATTCTGAAAACAAAACAAAACAAAACAAAAGGCCAAAATGTTCCCTTTAGAGCTTCACTGAACCAATACCTTTTTGTTAGAGGTGATTTTGGCCCATTCCCCAACAACTGCTGTAGCAAACCTTAGCGCACGTACTAAACCTTAGACTGATTTAGTATTTAAATGATATACAGTAACCACCCTGTTAAATGTAAATTAAATGCATACTTACTCTTTAAGACAATTTAAAGTGTCACCTTTATAGCTAAAAGACTGTGACATTTCATGAACTCACAGCCACATCTTCCCACAGATAATGCCAAGCTGAACTGACTGGGCTAAATTCAGCGGTGGGGTAACCAACTGCAATGTTCCTGCTGTCAAAGGAGTTATACCCATTTAAACCAAGGCTGATTCCAGGCTTTCATTATCTACACTTAAGCCTAGCATAATTTATTTGAAAAAGCGGCTGAGAATAGTAACATTTCATCTGTTATTCACGCTATAGGCACAATGTTCCCTAGTAACGTTATGTTGGCTTAGCTCCTTTGACTACAATGGAAGTACCTTGATTAATGCTGGGTGAGGACCCAGCCTGGCTGAAAAGCAAAGACAAAGAAACTTCACCTAAACTGAATTGTTCTTGGAGAACTAAGTAAAATCATAGACTGATGAAACGATTAATAGCAATTAATATGCTCCGGTGTAAGTTAACATCACAAAGCGAAGGCGTGGTGCATGTTCTTCTTGGAGGGGAGACTGTCTTTCAGCATGCTTCTGAGCAAGGCTGAGCATGAAGCATCAATCCTTGTTAATCTGAGCACGAGAGCCCAGATTTCATGGTATTTAGGTGCCCAAAGATACAAACTGGTACTTAGCCTAGAGCTGTTTTACCTTTCTTGGTGCCTCTGGTTTGGAGGGGTGCCTACGAGCAGTGTTCAGCCATGGGATGCGTGCGAAAATCAAACTCTGCGGTCATTCAGATAAGCAGAAAACCAGTATTGGCATCAACTATGATGTGAATAAAATATTAATATAATAAGCAGTCAGTTCTCTGTGGAGACAGTCTCGTGCTATTCTGCTTCTCTCCCTAAATGGCTTTTTCTCTGCCACAAATTCCTTGCTCGCAGGACCTCTAAAGAGGAGTCAGAAGCTCTCCCTTTGTTTTCCTCTGGTAATCCCCTCCTTTCAAAATGGATGGTGTATTCTTAAATAGCACATAGATTTTATAGGAAATTTGGCCATCTTCTGCACCAGCATTTAAAATTAGAAGTGAGAATGCATCAGGAAGTTTTACTGCGTTATTTCCCCTCACCTTGGACTCCCTAGATTGAGAAAGGAAAAAAAAAAAAAGTGTTTTTCAGTGTCGAGTGTTTTAAATAAAATGCATTCATTGTTGTCAACATGTAGAGCTGGTAAATTGACAAATTCATCATCCCATTATAATCCCTGCACCTGTCCCAGTTTGCGGTCTGCGGTGTGTGTTAGCTCATGTATGGTGAGTGCATCTGCTTAACAAGGACAGTTAACTGGCAGAATTTGTTTATAAACCCAGTGAAGAGCTAAATGAGGTAAACTGCATTATCTTACACGTTAATTGTATTTCGCTGCAGACAAACATTTATTAAAGATGCAGGCGGCACACCATACATTCTAATTGCGTTTGTATCCATTTCTGGTTTTACCCTGGTTTCCAGAACTTCTTTCACCATCATATTTCCAGGGCTTCAAGACGCAGCCTGAGTTATCCCTGAAAGAAATCTTCAGAGCAGTGCCCGATACGTGGCAGGAGCCGGGCAAATCATCCACAGTAACAATTTATTAGAAGGATGCTGCCCCGTTCTCCTGTCTGACAAATATCCGTGAAGAGATGCAAGTTTCTGGGAATTTGACCATCACTTTGAAATGACGTCATGAATGTCTTCTGGGGGCAGTTTCCTCAGTGAGGGGGACAGAGCTCCCTGAGGACCTTATCTGCCCATCCTCACTCCAATTACCTCCCTCTCCAACTCCGACATCATGGATCAGAAATCATGTGCGGGAGCCCCTCTCCTGTGCAGACAGACTGAGAGAGCTGGGGCTGTTCAGTCTGCAGAAAAAGGCTCCGAGGAGACCTTATTGTGGCTTCCAGGATCTCCAGGGGGCTACAAGAAAGCTGGGGAGGGGCTTGTGAAGATGTCGGGCAGTGACAGGACTGGAGGGAATGGATTGAAGCTGGAGATGGGTCGGTTCAGGTGGGACGTTGGGAAGAAGTTCTTCCCCATGAGGGTGGGGAGACCCTGGCACAGGTTGCCCAGAGAGGGGATGGCAGCCCCATCCCTGGGAGTTTTTAAGGCCAGGCTGGATGGGGCTCTGGGCAGCCTGATCTAGTGGGGGATGTCCCTGCCCATGGCAGGGGGTTGGAACTGGATCATCTTTGAGGTCCCTTCCAACCCTGGCAATTCTATGATTCTATGAAATCATGCAATATCTTCCAAAGAAAGGGTCCCATCTCACAAAGAAAACTTCTTCCTGACCTATTCCTGCCTGAAACATATTTTTGCCAAACTTGTTCAGATTTGAAAAGACAAGGGCTCAGGAGCAGAGGAGAAGCATTACTGGGCAATTTGGAAGCTGAGGCAGAGCTCATCCTATCACAGCACATCCACACCAGTGGAAGGGCTGGATATGACCCACATAAAACCCTAAACAACACCCAGGCAATCCAAGGTTGGGTGATGAACTTAATCCAGATCTCTAAGACCTTGTCCAGCAAAGTAGCCACAAGAACCTCCTCCTTCCCTTGCCCTGTCTCTCTGCAGGGTGTGTTATTATCTGATCCTAAGCTTGTTTTTATGGAAGATAGAGGAAGGATGATCGGTTCCTCGATATGGGAGAAATCCCTCCTCCCCTGTCCTCCCCTCCTGGCTGCCTGAAACCTTTCCTGAGTCCAAGTGCCCTGTAGCTGAGGAAGGACCTGCTGGTCCAGCAGCAGGACTGAAACATGAGCTGCCTGAAGACAACCTCTCGGTTTGGAGGTTCTACAAGTAGAGAAGGCTGGACTTGCTGCAGAGGTAAAACAAAGGGGCAGCTGGGGGTGGTTGTGCTGTTCTGCGGATAAATAGTTGTTGCGAAACGTCTTTCGGTGGTTTCCTACCACATGCTGGGGTCTGTGGGACTGAAAAGCTGGAGACAGAAAAAAGGTTTTCATCTTAAACTAAGCAAATGTGAGATGAAGATGCAAGAAATATGGACCTCCTGGTGCCACAGCTCCTGGGACGTTTTCCCAGGGAGCCACCACACTGCTGTTCCTGGCAGGAGGGTGCTGGAGCCCACCAGCGTTCCTGGGTGCCGCCCCATTGTAAGGCAATTAAAAACCATGGCAATTTCAGAATTTGGGGTGTGTCATTCCCCCCCTCCTCTGGAGCAGCCAGACAAGATAACATCTGGTGTTGGTTTGTGAAGGTCCCTCCGGAAGGCTTCAAAATTTAAAGGAGATGGGGAAATTTTCGAAAGATGGAGTTCGGTGTGTAGGTCCCTAACTGATCTCTTCAGGCAGCAAAGCAGCCGCTCCCTCCTCGCTCAAGGTGCAAGCCGGGCGTACCTGCTGGTGAGCAAACACCCCCACGTTGTCTCTGAAGGTGAGGCCAGGTCCTGGCACTGGAAGGTCAAGCATAAGAATGAAAGTCAGGCCTCTGCAAAAGTTTAAATATGGCTCCTAATTTACGGTGGTTCTAGGTAAATTAAAGAAAAACGATGTTATTGGAGCAAGAATGAAACAGAGATTCTGTCCAGGGAGAAGGGGAACGAAAAATAAACCAGCCAGGCTGAGAAACTCCATAGCATGTGGCTCTCATCCACTTTACTTTTTGCTTCATATGCAAAGAGGCTGCAGAATTAGATTCCCTAATCCAAATACTTTAGGACCAATTCTCTAATTTCCCTTGGAAATTCATTAGTTTTTTCTTTTTTTAAAGGAGTGGTAACGCTGCTTGCGTTTTTTGGTTATGGGAAGATTAAATGAAGGAAATCTTTGCCTAGAATAATCATCGTTACTTAACCTAAATTTATTCCATTCCTCTGAAACTTTGAAAAAGAGCAGCTTTTCGGTCCCTGAAGTTACACTGAAGTAAAACTCAACAGCTTGCTAAAATATTGCCATATGAGTCGAAATATTCAGCAGTGAGGAACTGGTGTGCTGGGGGAATAAAAGGTTGTTTGTTAGCGCTGGCTGGCACCGGGTTTTAAGCAATGCCACGAGCCTGCCAACAAGAAGCTGATAACAAGACCTTCTGAATATCTTCCAAAGCTTTACAGAAATACTTGCTGGCTTAATATTTTACGCTTGAGCTCTTAAAAGTTTACCAGAGAAAAGTGGCTTTAGATATGTGCAAGCACCCCCCTCCCCATATGTATGCATGCATAGCGGGGGGGAAAACTGACACTGAACACAAGAAAATATTAATGTTTGACACGCCAGATTGAATGTAAATAAGAGGACAAACCTTTCTGTTTCACACTCTATTTTCTTGCCTGTGGCACACAAATGGCTTAGCACCTCCGTTGGATGGAGGCTCCTGGTTGCCCCACACTTATGTTGCAGCTATTTTTTCAGTGTCTTAAACCAAGGGAGAACTCAGAGTATGATGCCTGCTCTTCTCCTTCCCTTCCTGCTAGTACAGTTTTAATTCAGAGTTAAGAGAATTTTTGTTTCTGTGTGCGAAGCTTCTGTTACTCGTCAGTGTAAAATTTAAGCAACTGTCTACACAGTGCTGCCAGTGCCTTATGGTATTGAACTGAAGTATCTCTTCTTGCTCTAGTCTGAGCTCTCCAGGCCAGTCAATATCCCCCCCCAAAATTGTGCCTACAGGAATTAAAAGAAAATATATGCAGCTGGGACCAGAACAAGATCCATAGTCCTACAAGATGTGTTTGAACCCAGATTTCTAGAAGTAGGAAGCTACTGTACTCAGCAATCCCCAAAGCTGTACTATCATGGGTGAACTCTTAAAATGTAGAGAGAGATCCTGGCCGTGTCGTGTCAGGAATAAAGCTCCCATTTTCTCCATCAGCCGCCTTACTCCGTGCAGGAATAGATCTACCTTATCCCTGTGTGGCATTCCCAGCCTGCGTACAGTTCAGCGCACGCACAGCAAGTCTGGTTCAGCATGGCTGCCAGTTGGATAGCGCTCCCAGATGTCTGGAAATCCCAGATAAGCATGGGCAGTTCTAAAAATCTGCCAAGGCAAAATTTCTGGATAGAAAAGGAGGCGATGCTTGGGAAGCCCTGATATATAATAATATATCTTTATACAGCTTGGCATTGTCTTATGGAAAGCAGAGACCCTTCCTCCTTGTACCTGCTTCTGATTTGTACACAATTTAAGCAGCTCCCATTTATTCTGAGTCCTGGCAGAAAGGTGATGAACTACAACTGGCCAGATGTGCCCCGTCAAGTAAAGGAAACCCCCTGATTCCAGATGGTCCTCAAGACCACGGCAGTTCAGAGTGAAGCAGCCCTGACCATGCCCAGTTTAATGGTCATCCCCACCTATGCCTCTTGTTGTTTTTCCCCAAAAGCAACACGGTAAGAGGCATTACAAGGATCCAAAGTCCAGAGCGGGCAAAAGAAGGAGCTGCACACAGAATAGCTTGTTTTGGGAGGCAGAGCACGGCGCCACGGGGTAGCTCTACCCACTCTGATAACCGCTGTCTCAGGTCTATCATAGAGCACAGGTAAAGCTCCTCTTCCCTTCTCCTAAAGGGAATAACCTTGAAAGGATTTTTCACTGCTCGAGGAAGAGCTTCAAGTGATAGTGCTCACAGGAGTGAAAAATGGAAGAACACGGGTTTGCTTGAGGCAGTGATGCTGTATCAGGCTGCTGAAAGCCAGGAGAGCTGTTTCTTGAAAGCACCCAAATCAATTTTTTCGTCCCTTCGGAAGGTCAGTCCTGGCAGCTGCTCAGCTCTGCGACCCGAGCTCTCAAACCACCTGAGCTCAGTCAGGCTACTCCTGAGTTTGAAAGGGTTCAGGGCAGAGAACCCAGCACCTCTGAGCCGAGCTGTGGGAGGGAAATTACGTCCGTGAAGTACATGCAGAAGCACTGGTGGAAATGCTAAGTGAATTTAGGTGTCTGAGTGTCTTGGTCAATGAAAGCTGCTGCTCTGGAGGTGAGGGTAGAAACATTAATGTGCCTGTTCTAGAGCTGTTCACCAATCGTGTCCAGAGACAGGCATAAAAATACATTTTGAAAGAAGCAGTTGGAGAACTACGATGTCTTTGGACTGATAAAGGTGTGCGAGAAGCAAAGATTTCCCATCTACCTTCTGCAGAAATAAGCGAGGAAGGAATTTCCTGGGAAGACTGGACCCGAGCACGTGAATGTCCTTCGAAATCACGGCTCAAACTGGGAATCACTGCTGGGCTCAGCCCCAGCTGTGGTTTGGCTCTACCAGGCAGTGCCGTCCCCAAAGTCTGCAGCGGAGAGAGCAAACCCCACGCGCACTCCTTGAACCCTGGGTCTGATTCCCACTTTTCTTGGGGACTTGTGGGCAGCACAGTCGCAAACCTCCTCTGGAAAAAGATGGAAGAAAGGGACTGTAAGCAGAAGCAACAGATGAAGTTTGCTTTCTACATCTGTTTTATATTGAGGGAACTATTACTGTGAGTAAAGTCAGCTGAGACATCCCAAGTCACTGCAGTTTGAATATTTAAGCCAGGCTATAAATATCTGCTCTTTTTTTAAAAAAAAAAAAAAACAGTGATTATTGTTTCTGCTTTTTTCCTATTTACTCTCCTTTGATTTGTTAGCGTGGGGAGGTTTGTACCACTTTATCCTGACAAGTGGAAGCAGCCGTCAGCTACGTTACAGGTAACCTCTCGTGGGTTAGACAGTTTGGGATCATGCCGTCCGTCACCCCTCCGCGTTGTGACCCCAGGTGGCTCAGAAGTACTTTGGGTCAAACTTATTACATGCTGCTCGCTATCCCAATAAACAAGTAGCGTGTTGTCACATTTGGAGTGCTGTGTATTTTTCTAGTAATTATGCCTTATTATATATTTACTATTCAGAAAATGCAGGTGTGGGCTGTTGAACCGGGGCCAATGAGAATTCGCCGAACTGGCAGCAATTCCTCGGTGAGTCATGTTTCACTGTCTGTTGGTTTTATAACTGTTTTCACTACTAATTTAGCTCTGCGATGCAATATGCAATTAGTCCTATTATGGAAGCAGCTGTATTCAGTTTGACAATGGCACTTTCCCCTTTGGCTTGTACCAGAGCCTGTTGTGGTTCTGCTGATTTGATGACTGAAGTTGAAAAGTGGTATCTGGATGAGCCACAGCGAGCCATGAGCCTCATACAAATATGATTCTTGCTCGTACACCACTGCTCTAATGCTGTTTCTTACAGCCCAATTAGAAATGCAGTCACAGAGAAAAGCTGTTTCTTGCTACAGTAAGTAGTATTGTCACGCAGCCATTTGTTGCCACACTGGTATCACCTCTGGAGTCTTTTATCTTATTATAAGTAACATTTGGTAGTCAGAATGTGGGGGAAAAATAAAATTAAAAAAAGCTTCTGCTCGGCAATAAGCTTTCTGCTTGGCAATTAGCTCTTCCAGCCTTCAAAAATTAGTTTCCAAGCTGGATAGTGGCCCCTGGAATGACAAAGGGTTAGGTGGGGACGGGTGCCACAGACCAGGTCTTCATGGGCTTGCCAAAACCTCCCGGGGTCTGTGCCTACCCCTAAAAACCCCTTGTGCCACTGGCATGGTCTACACACAGCGCTTGGATAGCAAGCATGAACAGCCTCCCTCCAAAATTACGTGAGAAAACAGCCGAGAAGTAAATAGAAATATCAATTACACTAATTAGCTGCCTTTACTGTCAACAAGGACGTCGTGGAAATCAAATACATGTTGCTTATTAGTTTAATGTGTATTAGAGCGACTCTGTTAAAAAGAGCAGGGCCTTGAAAAATCGCTGAGAGCATTCACTACATTTTTTTTCTGCTGCGTTATTACCCGTTTTCACACCCGTACATATGTTCTGGTTTTGTTGCATGTCACACAAAATGGTAATTTGGCGGTGGAAAAAAAATGAGGAATCATGACATTTCACATGTGTTTTCAGTAAAACAACAATTTTCCTCCTAAAGGGCCCCAGTTTTCTTCCTCAGAAATAGGGCTATTTACAATGAAAACGTTCCTGTTGCGGTGGAATAATGACACGAAGAAAGGCACCAGGCTGAACATTGCAAAGTAAATTTAAAACGCCTGCGATTCCGGAGCTTCGAGTGCCAGGTGAGGTGAATCGCAGCCTCCGAAGCAGCACCTGGTGCTTGCCAGCAGTAGAGCCTGGTTGCCCCTGGGATTATTTCTGACCACCATTGCCCACAGTTATCATTCTTGCCCACAGTTATCTATTTTCCAGGAGCTTTTCGCTGTGAGAAACAGAGAAACTCGCTGCCCTTCGGAGAAGAGCCATTTGGGAGAGTTGGACTGATGGGGAGTTGGTAGTTTGCCCAGAGTTTATCGTTTTCTGTCCAGAGGCTGGCTTTATGCTCGAGTAAACAGCTGGAGTTACGCACCACGTTTCATCGCAAAGCACATAAAACAACGATGAACTTTGCGGTACTATAAAGATTTGCAAAACCTAGGTCTAAAGTTTAATTGTTTAATGTCACCAAATGACTTTGCAATAACTGAGCGCTGCGGAGTGGCAGAAGTTAATCACTCGACTGAAGTGAATTAAGAGTTTCTAAAGCTACATTTATCACTGTAATTTCAGGCTAATTTCATTTTCCATTCATAAAATGTGATTTCAGTTTCTGTATCTCTATGAGCTGCGGAGAAGGAACGTGCCTGTTTTATAAAACGAGGTTTTGTCGAGCAATGTCAAAGGTGACGCACATACTGAGAGCAGGGAAACGCTAAGCTTACCCCGGCGCTGCATTGCCCGTGCCTTCACGCTGGAGTCCACGTGCTCTTTACGACCTCTTGCCATTTTAAAACTCAGTGGGCCAAATCTTCCGCATTTGCTTTGCCTTATCTATCCCATCAGCCAGGATGGAGTTGCTCAAAGCAAAACCTGGGAGCCTAAGGGCCCATTTCCAGGGGACGCTTAACTCCTAAAACAGATGAGGGATGCTTCAATGCCCTCCTGCTTGACTTTTGCTTTCAGGTACCCAGAACATTCTAGATATCTGGAAGCAACCAAAAGTCACATAGAGTTGAAGGAAGTTGTCTAAGCGATGACAGTAGTCAACAGAAAGAAATGGGTGTCAGTGTGGGGTGCTCTACCCCATTTATCTCCGCTGGCCGTAGCAGGACCCCAGATAGGTATTAACCAAACCACCTATCTGTGGCAGGCTGAAGTTAAACCCATGAACCTCACCTTGGTCGTCGAGGGAGGGAGCCCAGCTGGGGGCTGAGCTGTCTGAAGGACTCGAGAATTGTCTACTTGAGCCCAGAGTGAAGATGACTGCAAAAGCCAACATCTCTGCAAAGTTCACCAAACACACAGTAGGTCTTCTAAAAGGTATCCAAACCACAGTAGCTTAAAAAAACCCCAACCCACAAACTATTTTTATCATTACTTTTATTTATTTATTTATTTATTTACTCACAGTAGTTTTTATGTCTTTTTTTCTTATTCTTAATTTATTTTGATTTTTTTTTTAAAATCAGAACATCTCCCACCACCATGTTCCTTCTCTCCCTCTTGCATAACCTCCTTTGCTAGGAGGGAGGCAAAAGATACTACTTGCTGGCTTTCATTAGAAGTGAATGTGAGCGTGGTTAGCCGTGTTGTGGTACCTATCCAGACAACAGTCTGTACTACCCCTTTACTCAGGGCATGTACTCAGCTGATGTGCACACATGTAACACGCTGCCCTGGCCCCAAATTGCTTCCAGGTTAGGTCGTCGCTTCAAACTCATTTCCCCTGCTTTTTCTCCTTTACATTTTATTGGCCTGGTAGAAATTAGCCACAAATCCAGCTTGGTTTTAGTGTCTTTTGCACTCGTTTGTTGCGATTTTTGTACCCCCTGAACCCTTCCTCTCAACGCATACAATTTATTCCCACACATGGCAGGCAGGCTTGCTCATGAATTATTTATACAGCTTTGGTAACTTCTGCTTTTTGAATAACAAGAGAAGAAAATGTTTCCAGTGTGGGAGTTGTAATAAGGGAGAAATCCAGGCAGGCTGGTGGGCAAGAAGGTGGTAAAATACCCCAAGTTAAAAATAATACGTTGCTTTTGAATGGCTGAGGAAACATCAGAAGGGCCTTTCAAAGCAATCATCTACCCTCAGAAATACTGCTGAGTGGCTAAAATTAGGAGCTGATATCTGGCAATGACTAAAGAGGCTTTCATTTCCCCAGTTTTTCCCCAAGGTTGGGTGGGATAAGCTCACTGATTGTCTAATATACCAACAGCAGCATTGCCACCTACTTGCACGGAGGGAGAAGCTCTGCCTTCCTCTTGTGACTCAAAATGACACATCTTTGCTGAGAAGAGCAAAATTAATAACATATACGGGGGGAGACACACTATGTGACACAGCTTCTGTGATGCTTTTATTATACTAAGAAACAGAGGTAGGCTGAAGACAGGCAAACGGGCAGAGCAGGGAATGCAATATCTAATGCAGATACCTTATTTAGACAGAAATTTGTTAAGAATTTGAAAAAATAATGTGGTTTCACATGTGTTTTGACAGAAGGCTTAAACTTGGCCTCCAGTTCTGGTGTCCCCACCATAAGAGGGACATAGATCTGTCAGAATGAGTCCAGAGGATGATGCATAAGAAGAAGAAACATTGAAACATCATGAGAAAATGGGTTCTTCTGAGATTTCAGCTGGAATTTGGTGTGAATTAGTTGACTGGTAAACGTGATGATTGAAGCAAGTTAATAAAAATGTAATTGAATGAGGATTTGCCATCACTACGCTTTATTCGCTGGGCTACACAAAACCCCCATCCATTGAAAATTAATATTCTGAGTTGAAGATTTTAGTTTTGCCCTTGAAATGTTTGGACATTTTGCTCTCTTTCAGTAGAGTTATTTGAGACTAGTGTCCCAACAAAGTCAATGAGAGCTACTAAGCTCAGTTTTTCCTGGAGCCAAGCAAGTAATCTCTACTTCATTTCCCACTCAGGTCTTACGACCCAAAGACTGCCAGGTTTTTTAGGTAATCTGTATTAATTTGACAGATTTCCTGTCCCAACCTACTCCTTTCTCTTTGTAGGTTTTACAGAACCCAATGTTGTGAGGAAGAGGTTGCTGTGCTGATTTAAAAAAAGCATATTTTTTTAAAAAGCATATTTTTCCTGTATTCTAAGAACACTCCACTGAAAAATGCCACCCAACCGTATTAACATCACGTCTCTTCATATCGTTGATTTTGGAAACTATTGGATCCTTCAGCTCAAGTTCTGTACCCTCAAGGAAATCACCTAGAAGCAGAAAGGTGTCAGCAAAATATGAGAGAGAAAACATCCCCATAAATGTTGAAGAGCTCGTCCATTCACCAGCTGCCCATGCAAAATAGACCTTCCTCTTACCTAAGGAAAAATTAACAAGAATTCTGAAAAGAAGTATTTTGTGCCACTGAAGTTAATAAAAACAGACTGGAGGCCTCATTCTAAAGAAAGGGACAGGTTTAGAGGATTGCAGGAGAAGGAAACTGATGCTGGGACAAACCCTTCGGTCGTGGAGTTGCGTTTTGAAGTTTGAGATGTTCAAAACAAGAGTAATATAAAAGGTTGGTATAACTGTTCCTTAGCGGGGTTTGGACTAGATGACCTGAAAGGTCTTTGCCGAAGCTGTTATCAGCGGTACTGTGATACCTTTATAAGGCAGTTTTTGTACTCCAATAACTCCAGAATGGATGTTCTTTTGAGAATGACATTTCGCAGCCTGCGAATCCTGAAATGGACTAATGGCTTTGACTTTTGGGGGTATAAAGATTGGTCTGAAAAGTAAAGGGCTAGCTTGCGCTTCAAACTTTTGAACCTTTATTTGTCGGGCGAGAAATGGTTCACACGCTTCCCCTATCAATAATGACGGTTCAGAAGATGCCATTAAAGTCGAGAAGGTCAACAATTTGTGAGCCACGATTTAAGTAAATGGGTTTTGAGAGAAAACCTTTCAGCCAGCCCACTCCAGGGTGGTCTGACGTTAGGTAGACAGACACATTTCTTTGGAGACTCTGGGGATACTCAGATATTCTCTCCCAGACAGATCTGAACCAAGAGGTACATATTTTTATGGATTATGGTATTTCTATGTGCATTTTTTAATGGAGGCAAAGATATACAAGTAGTATTCATTGGCTTGAAAGGAGGCACTTCTCTCTGTGCAGAAGAGGACGAAGAAAAAATGAGGAATGGTATAAATGAATGTGATTGTCACCTCTTACACTGCACCTATCTCTAGTGCTATAGGGGCTAATTCTGGCTTTGCCTGCATCTAAGATCGGCCCCAGGGCTGCTCCTTTGTAACCCAGCAATTCCCAGGGCACTCCCTCAGCACCCATTCTTGAGAACTTCCCAGGAAACACAGAACTGCTCAGAGTCTCAACCATCACCAGGCTGAAGATATTTTTCGCCCACCCTTAGAAGCCATCAGCTAAAAGCCGGTCTGTGCTGCTACCAGCTTGCATAAAGGTTGTAAAAAATAAAACCAAGCAGGTGTGGGTCTAGGGAGGGAGCTCCACGCTCCTCTACCAGGGCATGGTGCAGCATGCACATACCACTTCTGCAGCAGCTAAACAGAGCCCCATCCAGTTCATGGTCCAGAACAAATAACAGCTGTATGAAATGTATATGTGTGTGTGTGGGTTTTGGTGCAGTTCATCTGACCTGAATATTTGTCTCAGAGATTTTCAGACAGAATCAAAAACTGTTTTTGCTGTCAAGGTAGGCATACCACATGTAGCCCTGTACCTAATCCTGCATTCCTCCTGCATTCCAGGCACCCACAAAGTCAATGTGAATTTGAGATGCAGAGTGAATACAGGGCCAGGCACATCATTTGAATATTTTAAGGAATGTTCTTGGATTTTTACAGTTGATGTCATGTTTTCTACCCCATCAATATGGATTAACAATGGTCCAGAGCAGCAGGAACTCATTTCCTATTCATATATGCTAATTGCATGGTGCTGGATCGCAGGGATTTCTCCCTAAACTTAAAGTTTCTTTTCTTTTTTCTTTTTTTTTTTTTGAGCAAATGGAAAATAGAAAGAATGTGGCTGTAAAATACAGACGTGAAGAGGATTTAACACAAACACTGAAACATTTGTTACATCTAAATATGTACTCCCTACTTAAAAGAAGCAAGATCTGCAGTTCCTTCTTATATATTGTACATAGATGAAATCCACCCTTCCTTAAAGCTGGACCCCAGCTGACTTTGCGGTCAGTTTATGTGGTGGGTTGACCCTGGCTGGACTCCAAGTGCTCACCAAAACCATTCCCCCTTCTTGGGTGGACAGGGCAGACAAAATATAATGGTAGGTTCATGGGTCAAGATGAGGACAGGGAGATCACTCACCAATTACCATCACGGGCAAAACAGACTCGACTTGGGGAAATTAGTTTATTACCAATCAAGTCAGAGTAAGATAATGAGAAATAAAAAGAAATCCTAGAAACACCTTCCCCTCTGCTTCAGCAAACTGTATCATGTCCTCCCCCTCCTTCTTCACTGGCCTTGGTGTGTGAGGAGTTGCTTCCCTCGCATGTTCTCGCTCCTCTCTCCAGCTGCAGTTTCTATTGTGCAGGTTTATTTCCCATTTCTTAAACATGAGGTGCTACCACAGACAGTGCCTGGGCCAGTGGCACATCCATCCTGGAGACAGATGGCATTGGCTCTTCTGGACATGGGAGCAGCTTCTGGCACCTTCTAGCAGAAGCCACTCCTGTAGCCGTCCACTCCCAAAAAAACCTTGCCATGCAAACCCAATGCAGTCTGCTAACGCTGTAATTTATTTGTTGATTTTTTTCATTATGTTATTTCGTTTTTTGGAAATGCAGGCAATTTGTTAATCGTTTCTTGGTTACATGTCACTGCAGTGTCTGGCATCTTGGAATAACGCATGAAGTATTATAACAACTGCTTGCTCTGTGAGACAGAAGTGCGTAGAGTATGTCTTGTCTTGGTAATACCAATTCTAGATTTGATGTTTCATATTAAAACACATTTATTTTGCAGAAGACTTAGTCAAGAGGTGCTCTATCTTTGCAGTGAAAGATGACAAAGTCTGAGATACTGGTCCTTTATCTCTACCAGTCTTGGCTCTCATATGCTAGGTAGGGTTAATTTCTGCTGAGTATGATGCAAATATTATATATTTTTTTATTACATTGTCTGTTACTGAGAAAATAGGTGGGAGAGGGTTTATTTCTCTTAACATAGGCCTTCAGCAATGATGTTTTAAAAGGCTTGAAAAGCGCATCGTCAAACACTGGAACAGGCTTCCTGGAGAGATGGTCGATGCCCCAAGACTGTCAAGGTTTAAGAGGCATTTGGGCAATAATATGCTTTAACCTTTGGTCAGCTCTGAAGTGGTCAGGTAGTTAGACTAAATGGTCATTGTAGGTCTCTTCCAACTGAAATAGTCTAGTTCTATTCTATTCTATTCTATTATATTCTATTCTATTCTATTCTATTCCATTCCATTCCATTCCATTCCATTCCATCCTATCCTATCCTATCCTATCCTATCCTATCCTATCCTATCCTATCCCATCCTATCCTATTCTAGAATGCCTTTTTATTTCCTGGTTTTTATAACCCCAACCAATCCACCTGCAGACTTAACGACTGGAACTCCGGAGTTCTGCGAACAGATCCGTGTTTAACTATGACATTTTCATCTTCAGAAAATGCACACAATAAACCTGTTTTCCTCTCCTGGTTACTGATGCCAGCTAGAAACATCTATCATCATTTCGTAGCTCATCACATCATCATATGGATATAGAATCTGTTTTTCACAAGCTCTGTGATTAGATTACTGGTATTAGATTATGGGGGCTTTGCTGATGCTAAAAGCCTATTTACTTATAATTATGAAAACAGTGCCAGCTAGCTACTACATCTCCCCACTCTTTCTCTGCACGCTCTGAATCCAGGACACATTCTAGCTATCTTTTCTTCCATATGACATCTATTGACTTGGTGTCATTCACAGAAGACTCTGGAAATCTGGCAATGGCTATGGCCTGTGTGCATCCCGCACACGAAATAGAGCTTACAGGTATTGCATTCAGCTTCAGATTTCTCAGTGTATTTAAGGGCAGCCAGAGGGCTTTGTTTTGAAGACCCGGTGAGACCAGAGGGTCTGGGAAGAAACCTAGTCTCCTACTTCCCCGTAGCTCTGGCATTCTGGAGCTCATCGGAGCGGTGACTGGGACACCCCGGTGCCTTTGCCATGTCCTGCTCCCACATTGGAGGAGGCGACACTGAGATGGGCACCAGCCAGGCTCCTTCTGGCTGGATGGACGGGCCCAAAGAGTGGTGGTCAGTGGAGTTAAACCCAGCTGGCAGCCGGTCACAAGTGGTGTTCCTCAGGGCTCAGTATTGGGACCATTTCTGTTTAACATCTTTATCGATGATAAGGACATAGAGCGTATCATCAGTAAGTTTGCAGATGACACCAAGTTAGTGGTGGGAGTGTTGATCTACACGATCCAAGAGAGACTTGGGTAGATTGGATCGATGGTCAAGTGTTAACGGTGTGAGCTTCAGCAAGGCCAAGGGCCAGGTCCTGCCCTGGGGCCACCACAACCCCGGCAGCGCTCCAGGCTGGGGGCCGTGTGGCTGCAGCTGTCCGGCACAAAGGGCCCTGGGGGGT
>NW_009713417.1:1640-4910 GCF_000703405.1 Apaloderma vittatum | reverse complement strand
GGAGTAGAAACCGTCTCCCAGCAAGAGGGGTCAGACACTGGCACAGGCTGCCCAGGGAGGGGCTGAGTCCCCACCCCTGGAGGTGTTTGGAGGCCGTTGAGGTGTGGGGCTGGGGGAGATGGGTTAGGGCTGAGCTCTGCAGAGCAGGGTTAGCGGTTGGGCTCGGTGATCCCAAGGGGCTTTTCCAACCTGAGTGATTCTGATTCCTTCTGCACACTCGGGAAATCTGCCACGCTGGAGAAACCCCCAGCAGGAGACTGACAGGTATTCTCTGCTCACACAGTGTACGACAAGACGTTGGCATAGGAATCCAGGCGGGATAGAAGGTCTGCCACAGCACATGATTTTTAAACTAGAGGAATTAGGGGACAAACACCTTTTTAACAGACGTTTTTTCTTATTGAGGGAGACAAAGAGAAGGGGAGAAGACAGTGTTTAAAGAGAAGAAATTGTGCTGATCTCCTGCATAAGAAACACCTCTTAGTGTAGCAACATGGAGAACAACATTACTTTTGAGCTCTGCTAAATAATCAGCACAACAATTGCAAGCACAATTGGACTTTGAAGCCAGAATGAGATAAGAATGCCAAATGCACCAGAGCGGCTCAATAGCACCAGCGCCTGGTAACGGCTCCCTCGGTCTGTTTGCAAATGAGCGTGTGTGTCTCTGTCTGCATGTGCAGCACTTATGTCTAATCCTGCCAATTTGTATTGCAGATACTGCATTTCCCTAGATGTAAAGTAACTTCCCTTATAACTTCTGAGAGATTATTAGGTGTGATTTTCAAAAAAAAAAAAATCCCATCACACTCCTATAGTAAAACTCCTTTCGACTTGACTGAGAACAATAATAGCTGGGGATCAGACACATCTGAAAATCACATCCAGAAATAACAGTGCCTTTTTGAAGATGGAAAGTGTTTTTTTATTTTTTATTATAATAATGCCTCTCACTCTAAATTCTTCACAAAGAATTGGTAGATAACTTTCATACCATGCCTAAGATGTACATACTTAGCACATTCGAGCTGCAGAATGTCAATCCAGAGAAAACTAAATGTGATTTCCCTTTACCTTTACTCCGTCCAGTGTTATGGCCAATGATGTCTCCTGCATAAAATATCCGTAGCTGACACTCCTTCTTTAGTGATCATCTAATTTCTTTCAACACCACCAGACCCATCTGCTGAAACCCTTGTCCACAGCCCCGTTCTCCTCTCATTCTCCATCTTTTCAGTCCTTACTCTCTCAGGGTTTCATTCAGCTCTTCCCCCACGGCAGAGTTTGCAGCCCTCTTTCAGGATCCAAATGGAAATATTGCTCTCATCCTCCAGATCCATTTCAATGACTGCAGTGCTCTCTTAAATGCAGCACTATTAAATGTTTTGTGTACCAGGAGAGTAAATCCTCGAACTTAAAATTAGCAAAAGCTCACGTGGGTTTTTTGGGGGGAAAAGAGTAGGGATTGCATTACTTATTTCAGTTGCAAATATTTCAAATCAAAATATCGATATGCAAAATATTCTCACCATTTTGGTCACATTGCATTCAAAAGCACTTAAAATCCTCCTGGAAGTCTGGGAGACTCAGAGACATACATCTTCTCCACTCCTTGCCCAGATACCTTTGAATGTTTTACATTTTGGATGAGATGGAAGACATTCTCAGGTCTATTATACGAATATTTTGGCAACAGATTTCTTTCCATTTTCCCCATGTAGTTTTGAAACTGGAGGCGGTGGTGTAAGATCATGTTTAAGATTTATTTGGTCTTTAGCAATTAAAAGGTATCAACTGCACATAGACATTCCTTGTGGTGGATGCTGCAGGCTTACCTGATATCACTCTCTGGGTCTAGAGGTTCCTCTGGAGCCAACTCTGAGCGCTCCTGTGCTTCTCCATTTAGGGGACAGAGTTCTTTCTATCACTTGTAGCTACTCCTTTCCCATTCAGCCTTTGGTATCTCAAGTATGAATGCCTCTCAGGGACCTCCTGAATTGCAGCAAACTGACCTTTTGATAATAAAACAGCTTCCCAGGGCAGAGAAGAGTTTGAAGCCTCTGACTTTGGAGGCTAAACTCATGATGGGGGTGATAATCATAGAATCATAGAACTGTAGAATCATAGAACTGTAGAATCATAGAATCATAGAATTGTGGAATCATAGAATCATAAAATTGTAGAATCATAGAATCATAGAATGAGTCATAGAATCATAGAATCATAGAATCATAGAGTCATAGAATGTTCGGTGTTGGAAGGGACCTCTGGAGATCATCTAGTCCAATCTAGTCCATGACATGTCCCTCTGAGGCTGCTTGGGGCAGGGAGAAGGGCAAGTAAGCCATCTCCCTCTAGTTCTCCTTGGGAGGTGCAGAGTGCAGAAGACTGTCTTTCTGGAAGTCAGAATCTGTCAGATGAGGAATTGCCGATGACCTTCAGTTTCTGAAAGAACCTTAGGTACCTTTTATTCCTTGAGGAAAAAAAAATGTACCATCCACCCATTGAAGAGAAAATTAGAAATTATTTTTGGAGACAAAGATGCTTGCTCGACTCCTCCTTTCTATCCTAGAAAGAGATGGTTCACCAGGAGAAGCTTTCTGCTTCTGCTGTGTTCAGTTTTCATTCATTTATCTGACAACAAAAACCCTGAGGAATTTCAGTAGAAATAGCTTTTTTTAATAAAAATGTCCCATTTTCCCAAAAGGACATTTACAGCTACAGGCCAGTCAGCCAGGTCAGAACATAATTTTAGCAAAACACTTAGCTCTATTTTTAGATGCAAATCATTTGCTCACCTCAGTGGGGTTCTACACGAAGGAAAAGGCCCATTCATGGGAGACTAATTGTAAGAAAAGCACCCTAAAGCAAAAATACTGCACCCGCCATTCGAGTATTGAGTTGAATAGCTAGTAAAGTTTTCAAAGCAGGTTTTGTGGAATATCAAGACTAGATTTTCAGGCAATGGTTCTCCATCTCCAACATCAGCTGGAATTGCTTGTTCTTGAGGCTTCAGGAAACGGGCTTTCATATTTTACACATCACACATTTAAGAATTGTTTTCTGGGGAAGCTGCACGTTTTCTATAAAATGGGGAAAGACTCTAAAGAAGCAATTTTTATTTTACTTTATTATACTGTCAAAAAAAGCTGTGCTAATTCACCTCCAAATAACCAAGTTGGGCTTTGCAGCCAAAGTTTGGCATCTTAAGTTTAATGCAGTCAAAGTGTGCGAGAAAACTAGCACATAATTGAGCAGTCTAACGCACTT
>NW_009713417.1:0-1609 GCF_000703405.1 Apaloderma vittatum | reverse complement strand
AAGAGCGGGTTTAATTGAGCGTACAACCATGTCAACTTGTCACTCCTGGAGCAGGTAGTGTCTGCAGACTGGGGCTGATAAATGTTACAGTAGCTTTCTGACAAAAATCTGAATTTTCTGGGGAAAGGGACCAATACAGCATTTTTCTGATGCCTAAACATCCCATGGATAACGAAGTACATTTGGGCTGTGCAGTGGCTTCAAGCCTGGGGAGGTGGTGGTGAATAGTAAAGCTTTACCCTTTTTGTTTCTTGATACTGGAAGTTATCAGCTTATTAGAACATAGGGGAGGGAAAAGAGACCAGTCCAACTAAGTATTTCAGCTTTGCCCTGGATGATGCAACTGGTTTTCAGTCGGTTGGCTCCTGGTGGGGTCACAGTTAACCTGAAGGCAATAGTTTCCACAGGGCTGCAGAAATCCGGCCAAGCACGACTGGTGGCAAAAATCAGAGCCTTAGTTTTTTAAAAAAATGAGGATTCATCAGGCAAAGCATAGCTTTTTGGGTGAAGAAAGAGAAGATGCTGGATTTGGTGATGATACAGCTGAATATCAAAAACAGCGTAATGTACTTTTCAGCATAATTGCAGTTGTTTGCCTGATGATCCTATTAAGTCTCACAATTTCTTTTTCTTTTTTTTTTCCATAGGTAATTTTTGAGTATGATTTTTAAGCAGTTATATATGAATTATAAGGGCAATAGGTAGGAGAAATTATAATCTAAATACCACTTTGAACCTGCTTTTTAAACTGTAAACAGCTATGATAGCCGTACACCTTCCTCCTACCTGTATAAACACCAGGAGTTTGTACTGTTAATTGCAAAAGGGAGAGGAGTACACAGTCTCGAGAAAACAACACACATTTATCAGAAAATCATGAAAGAAAGACTGTCCATAGCACAATAGCTGTTGGATCTAAAAAAATCCTGGGGCCCCGTGGTCCACCTGTAGTGAAAGGAAGGCAAGGGGGACAGAATCAGCAGGGAAGAGGGGCCTGAAGTCTTGGAGAGGTGGGGTGGTTTGCTAAGGCTGCTGTGGTGTTCTAGGCATTCTAAGATATTCTAGCCTGAGCCGAGCTCCCTAATTTTGGAGCCTAGCTTCAAATGTCCAGCATTTGCTCCCCCAGAGAAGGTGGCAGGAAGGAAGGCTTGTGCTGGTCTGCATCTGTCCTTGATTGCCCCAGAACCGCTAACATTAAGCATCCGAGCTATCTCACACGAAATATGCTGGTGTGGTCAGCCCCTCCTTCCATGATCTGTACACTCTCTTCTTCCGCTTGAGTTTCTCTCTTCTTCTCTTGAGTTTCTCTTCTTCCACTCGCTTTTCCCCAGTCGTCAAGCTGCTGCCCTCCCTGGCCGCTTCTTGTTGGCATATTTTTGGCATGCTTAGGGACATGGTACCCTGGTGCCAGCCACAAACCAAACATCTGCAGCAGCTTTCTGTCCAGGAGGTGCCCTGTTCTCCAGCCCTGTGGCAGCAGCATGGGCTCACCAGGCATCCCAGCTCCAGCATCCCAAGGGGCTGCAGCAGCCTTGCAAGTGGTGGGTGTAGAGGCAGTTCTGTGGACCTGGATGAGGGGATGACCTGGATGAGGGGATTGAATGCACCC
>NW_009713416.1:0-471 GCF_000703405.1 Apaloderma vittatum | reverse complement strand
TTTCTATACTTGGAGATGCCAGGAAGGGGTGTGGCAAAGATGCCATTTTGGACTTCAGTAGGGCTGATTTTAACTTGTTTAGCACTCTTACTGCCAAAGTTCCTTGGGAATCAATACTTAGGGGGAAAAGCTGGGCTCTCTTTACGAAAGAGATCTTGAAGGTGCAGGAGCAGGTCATCCCCATTAGCCATAAATCCAGCTGGAGGCATAGACAACCTGCCTGGCTTAACAGGGATCTTAGGCTGGCACTCAGGGAGAAAAAGAGGATTTATGGCCTTTGCAAAAAATTTTGAAGAAAGGGCAGGCAACTCATGACAACTATAAAAATAATGTGAGGCTATGTAGGAAAAAAATTAGAAGCTCCAAAGCCCAGATTGAAGTTCATCTAGTCTCTGTGGTTAAGGTTAATAAGAAAAGTTTCTATAAACATATTAACAACTAAAGAAAGGTCAAAGAGAGCCTCCATCCTCT
>NW_009713415.1:0-742 GCF_000703405.1 Apaloderma vittatum | reverse complement strand
AGACGTGAGAAAGAATCATTACTGCAGTAAATCGGTTGAGCAGGAAGGAAAGCTTCTGACGAAAAAGTTACACTCCCTTGCCACTGAAAGCACACAGGTCACCTGAGCAGGTCTGTGAACAGGAAGACTGTATATTCTTCTAAAAAATTATGCGTTTCAGGTAAGAGGTTGCAACAAATATTCTTATCACTTAGCAAAATACTCAGTTGTCACCTCCTGGGTTCTGGTAAAAAGGGATAATTGAGTCCACATTGCACCAAGCTTTTACACAAGAATGCATGTGCATGCTGAAGTAAGGAATGTATTTTCATGTACTTGGATGGCAGCCTCAGTGTTGTAAGGACTGTGTGATGCTGTCAGATCTCTTGATTTTTAATTAATATTTTACCTTATCTGTTGGGATTCTCCCTTAAAATCCCTGATCCCACAGAACCACACTGTTATGTGAAAACACAGCTGTCGTTTAAAAGGAAAAGAAGGGCTTCATAGCTGCGGGAGAAAACAGCGACATGCTCCAAAATGTGAATTCAGAAACCACAAGGCAAAGAAAATGAACCTAAAATAACTTTTTTTTTTCAAAAATACATCATAAATTTTGTCTTGTTAGTGATTTTTTGAGAAGTCAGTATTGTCAATTCACTTTAAACAATTCAAAACTGAGTAATAGTGGCTGGCAAAGAACTAAATTACTCCCTAAATAATGGTGTTTTAAAAAGCATCGGGAGTTGTCCCAAATTCAGAG
>NW_009713414.1:0-17518 GCF_000703405.1 Apaloderma vittatum | reverse complement strand
CGTTCCCAAAGCAACAGAGCTTCTCTGTGAAGCCTCCTCCATCCCCTCAGTCCCCAGTGCCATCAGTGGTGAAACAGATCGTTAGCCAGTTCCCACCTCCTCCCACCCCACCGGCCACTGAGCCCCAGCCTCTGAAACCCCTGCCACTGAGTGTGGCTCCACAGTCACCTCCAGCAGTGAAAGCAAAGCCCAAATTGGCAGCCCGCTTCCGCTCCTTCACCAGATTTTCCTCCTCCTCCACCAGAGAGCAGCTTAGTGTTTCCTCCTCCACCTCCTTCCCCAGCTTCCTCTGCAGGTTCTCCCCCACCTGACAAATCAGGGTCTCCAGTCAAAAAGACCGGCAAGACATCAAGCCCCGGAGGGAAGAAACCACCTCCAACACCTCAGCGGAACTCCAGCATCAAGTCCACCAGCTCCACAGAGTACCATGAGTCCAAGAGACCTTCGGTGGACCGCCTTGTCAGCAAATTTGCACACCCACCCGAGCCGTCAGGGTCTCCTTCCAAGGAGTCATCACCTCCTGCAGCCCCTCCAAAGCCAGGAAAGCTCAACCTTTCTGGGGTGAGCCTGCCTATTGTCCTTCCGCAAGGAGGGATCCCGGCCAAGGCTCCTGCTCTGGGTGTGTCTGGGAAGGAACCTGTGGTCGAATTCCCTTCACCACCGTCTGATTCAGACTTTCCACCACCACCACCTGAAATAGACCTTCCTCTCCCACCAGTTGAGATCCCATCTGTGTTTTCAGGCAGCACCTCCCCAAAAGTCGCTGTTGTCAATCCCCAGCCTCAGGCATGGTCAAAGCCACCTGTGAAAAAAGCCCCACCACCCACACGTCCCAAGCGCAACGACAGCACTCGGCTGACGCAGGCAGAGGTTGCGGAGCCGCCAGGCTCGGCCGTCCCTCAAGTGCCCACTTCACCCAAGTCCAGCCTTAGTGTTCAGCCGGGATTCCTGGCAGACCTCAACCGGACACTGCAGCGCAAATCCATCACACGGCACGGCTCCCTCTCCTCCGCACGCATGTCCAGAACAGAGCCCACGGCCACCATGGATGACATGGCCCTGCCTCCACCTCCACCGGAGCTGCTGGCTGACCAGCAGAAGACAACCAGCTTTGGGGGCAGCCATATATCTGGCTACGCAACGTTACGGAGGGGGCCACCCCCCGCACCTCCCAAGAGAGATCAGAACACCAAGCTGTCGCGGGACTGGTAGTTGGTCCCCAGGGGCGCTGCTCTCCTTGATGCGCGGGCTGCTCCGTGATCGGCCAACCTGGGATCTCACGCGCTCGGACAGAGTGTGGGGATGTGGATGACAGCCCCGTCGAGAAAGGTGATCTCAAACTGTAGCTGAGGCTAAACATGAAGACGTTCCCCTTTCATGGCTAGGCCGAAAAGGTGGGGGCTTGAGGGTGTCGATATTTTATTGGGAAAGGTGGGTAGAGAGGCATTGACCTGTACTCTGAATTTCTTTTTTCCTTCATATGGATTGGACCAAACCCACATTTTCTTACTTTTTCTGCATTTGGGGTGGGGGGGGCGTGATAACTTTTTGTAGTGTCTGTCCACGTGAGACATGTTTGTGCATGTATTATAAGTGTAGGTATATAATATACTGTGATATATTTTGTCGCAATTATAGAAGATAACCAGAATGTTTTTGTAGAACCGTATTTATTGTTTCAGTCACTATCTTATCTGGAATCAGACTCTCTAACTAGTCAAATCCTACAACAAAGATGAAGTCATAGGGGGCACTTTAAAGAAAGGAAGAAAAAGAACAAAAGAAAGAAACAAACCAACCCACAAACCTGTCAGCAGTTTGTGGTGGGTAAATAGTGCAGAGCGGAGATGTTCTGCTGGTAACTGTATATTGTTCATTGATTGAAAAGTACAAATGCAACATACCAAAACATTCTGGTCATAATACTACTGAAAATGAATATGTGCTGGGGAAGGAAATAGATTTTATATATAGTGGGCTGGAGTGGAATATATTTATACTATAAAGAGCCTCCCCCTCCCTTCCAGATACTTAAAAACTATATACTGCTACTTTAGAGTTATTTGTCCATGCAGTAAGTAGGATAAATATGCATTATGCCAATCCTTTACGCATTCTGAGTTCATAGTAGGCTCGATCATTTGTTTCTATGGCTCAGGACGCATTTATTTGTGTTAACCCCTTCTGAAAGCTGTCAGGACTCCTGCAATCGATGTGAAGCCACGACGCTGACCCACGCTGGTACATCACTTGTATGTGTCCTTCCTTCCCTGAATGAACAGGTAGGTAGAGAGTGTTACGTTCTTGCACAGGCATACGCAGCAGACAGTTTCACCTTGTCTGTGCCTGCTAAGATATATTATCCTTATAAAAACAAGTGTCTGGAAACATTTAAAGTATTGTTTGTAATTCATTGGAAATTGTCAGGAAACTTCCCTTCTAGAAGGAGAGAAGGGAGTGGTAGTTTCAGGCCAAGGACAGTGGGAATTTTCTCTCTTTGACCCGCCAGAGACTGCAACCAATGCATAAACCTGCTAATTACAAAGTTGCACTTGTAGCAGTCAGGGGACAAGACTGGAAAAAAAACCACCTTGAGAGGCAATAGCATTTGCTGGTAAATTAACTTAAGGGCCCATACAAGTAGGAAATAACTATTGTATTTGCTTTGTGGGGTCTATTTCTTAAGTATTAGAGCATATTTTCTTGTACTTAAGTAGCTGGATTGTATGGTCTTACCCACACGTTCAGACGCTGTGACAGGGCAGTGCAGTTAGCGTCAGTGCTCTCACGTATCATGCGGGTTCCTTACAGGGTGGCCATACACAACCTCTGTGAAGTAACTAAAACACTTGGACTGTACCTACCCCATCTCGTTTGTTACAACTGCCCCTCATCACCGTGGGGATTCTGCTAAGGCTCAGATAGCAAATGATTTTACCGACTGTTTTTATTTCTCCAAATGCAAATTTTAAATGTTTTCCTTCCCCTAAAGACTGAAGCGAAGGAAGTAGCTCAACCTGACAGTATCCTCAAGCATGTAAAAAAAGATGTAAACTAATCTCTCATTAGAGTCATTCAGGCTGATAGATTTAAGAAATATTGTGACCATGTCCCCTATTCCTTTTTTTTATAGTGTTTTTTAAAAAATCCAAATAATGAAATAAATGTCTTTGTGAATAATTTATGAACAGGAATAAAGCTTTGCTAATTAGAGGGGAAAAAATCACACAGCTATAACTATATAGTTTTAAATAACTGCATCATGAAAAGAGAAAAATTAATGGTGCTGTCTCTGCTGACCAGTTTCATATGATTTTTTTAAAATCTGTTTCAGCACCTCTGGAAATTGTTTTAATATTTCAGACTAGTTTTTTTGAGCAATAAGAGTATATACCATTGTGTGCATTTTTAAAGCACTGCTATGGAAAGGCACTTTTTTGTATCTTTCAAATTGTTCTGTTTCTACTATTTTTGTGCTTATAAAGTGTCCTTAAAAGCATTTGCATTGTTGATTTTAAGCATGCTCAGTGTAGCTAGTAACTTCCGAGGGAGGTTGCTAAGCTGTGCTGCAGTTCATGGGTGCTGTAATTTTCAACATCGGTCCTCCTGCTGCTTTGTACTGTGTGCGGCTCCTGGGGCTCACACCTGCCAGCGGAGCAGAAGCTGCACAGCCACAGTTGTGGCTCCTGGCTCTTCCTGACAGGTAAGTGGACGTGGGCTCCTGCTCCCGGGCAAGGTGTGTCCGGGCACATTCTCCTGGGTGAGAGCAGACAGGGAATTCTGCTTGCCCAACGTGTTTTTCTTTTCCCACAAGACAGGCTCTGCTGATGTGTGTCAGTTCCACTGGTGTGTGTCAGTTCCAGCCCTTTTTCTTTTCTTCATTCAGTGCTGGTACCTCTGGGCTATAGACTTGCAGAGCAATGTCTCGAGTGCAATTTCTTCAGAGGCATTTGAGCCTCGTACTCATTTTCCTGTGCCCAAGTTCATTTACTAAGGATCTCTCCCTAGACAATGTATCTCTGCTTAAAACTGCAGGCTGCCAAGCAGCTTGCTGGGAGACAGAAGTTTAACTCTTTAAGTTTGCAGCAAAAAAGAATGAGAGTCAGCAAAGGTGGCACCCTGTATCCCTTCTTGTTACAGCTTACTTCCTAAGCCAGTAGTGATACAGAAATACGGCCAGTGGCTGCAGCTTGCTCTCAGCTGAGCACTGAAATTTGGTTAGTGTGGTTCAGACACCTGGTTGCCTTTCCAGCTTTTGAGACCCCTCAAGGTAACTTGGCTTTTCCAGTGTATTTACTGATTTTGTGACAGTAAATATTTATGCCTTATTTGCAAGTAAGTTATTTTGCCCTGCGTGCACTGGTCTCATAATTACTCCATTATATTTATTTAAATCAGAAAACAAAGGGGACAGATCTCAGACACAAAAGGAAGAAGCTTCCTGGTACAAAAATGTGCTGTAATCCTTTTGGCACTATTAAAATGAGCTCACTAGAAATGTGAGAGCTGAGCTTTCATACTCTGGACACAAAGACAGCAGATGCTTTGATCCTAAGATACTAAGGGCGTACAGCTGCATTGCGTTACGTGGTGAAGCCGTATGGCCTTCGAAGCTCGTTCTGGTGGGTGTCAGGGGAAAGCCCCACGGCCATGGGGGCAGCTGAGAGTGTAGAGCTGCACACGTTAGTCTGTTCCAGGGACGGTCTCTCCTCTGTGCTGTGCAGCAGCCACCCCTGTGAGCAGCAGGGTCCCTCCTGCTCAGCCAGGTTTCTCTGTGCCTGCAGCACAGGTGTAGAAAGCAGGGAGCTGGTCTTTTCTTGGACACTTCAATTGTAATTCAGGTCTCGGAGAGTTGCTTTGGAAGGGAAAACTAGGCCCTTACATCAGCAGTAAGCTTAGAACGGAAATTATTACAAAAAACCCTGACACGGGGGTCCTAAACAAACCATATGAGGTTAGGTTTAGTCTTTCAAAACCTGTGCTTGGGGGAGGAGGTTAGGCACAAGTCTCACCATAAACTAACCCTGTTATTTTCTGTGGAAGAGGAAGCCTCCTGCTTCACCCTGTGCTGCAGCGGTTTCCTCCTGCGGCAAACCACCACTGCTTGCTTGAATTTGGTGCGTGACTTCAAAGCCAAAGAGCTCCTCTCCTGAACTTACCCTGCAGGTCCCTGCAGGGGAGCACTGACTGACGGACATCAGGGAAAACAAAGTGAAGGTACCTGGATCACTTTGGTTTCAGGGCTGATGGGAGAAGGAGCAGTTTTTTTCAACAAGTGCATTTTAAGATTTACTATTCTGGACTTGCACATTTAAAGGTTTTTCTAATTTCTTCTGTGTCTTTAGGCAACCAGATAACTCAAATCAGCTCAGAGATAAAGTGTGGCAGATTTCCTCTAAGATTTTTTTCCACAGTTAAAGTAACCAAAAGTGCCATTTCAACAGCAGAAGGGCAAAAGAGGAATTTTCTGCTTGTTACAGAAAACTGCATAGGTTTTACTAGGGTGATACCATTGCAAGTCAATTTGTTTCTTATTCAAAATAAGACAGTAAGTAGGTCTTAGAATATTACATCAAATACAGTGATGTCAAAGTCAGTTGCACTCCAGGAACATGCTGTAAATTCCTGACAGAAGGTAGGATGCAACCAGAACATGTGAGTTTAGGGTTGCTTTTTTTCCTTATTTTCATTGTTGAGGTGTAGATTATTTATCTGTTCAAACAGTGCTCCTCATTTGGAGGTGAGGGAAGTCTTACTTTGCAGGAGCTTTCTGAAGCCCATTTGTGGCTCCTGGAGTTCAGCTTTACATTCCCTTGTACAATCAAGGCAGACTCCAAACCAGAGAGGATTTAACACTACAGGGGGTACTTTCTCTTAGATGATTTTGTAATGTGCTAGTGGGTTTTAAGCGTTCAGTTTTGAATTCTAAGTTTGTCTAAACTTGAGTAATTTTCCTTTCTGAATTGTTCTCCTTCAAACACCCATGAAGACTGAGAGAACCAGTGTTATGTTGCCGGGTCACTCACCAATTCTGTGATCCACCGAGTCACAGAATTGCTCTAGATTTGACAAGTTTAAGACACTAAACTGCAAATGCGGAGAGAACACATGCTTCTCCCTCACCATGTAAATTGAAGTAATTGCCACTAACATTTGGAAAACAGGGATTTGGGCTGATGGCTATTGGTGCTCCGAGGCACTCAATAGGACTTGGTGAGCTGTGGGTCTTCTTGTGAGGAGAGTGAGAGAAGTTGGAAGGACAGGAGGAACGGGAACTAGTGCAGGGATTTAGTGAGGGAAATGAGTGAGAAGGAACTTGAGGATTTTAGAACCCCCCCCTTACTTAAACGCTTAAAGGTGACGTGTCTTGTAGGAGACTTAGGAATTGAACCAACTGTTCCCTAGAGCAAGAAATAGTTTCCTCCCACCTTTCCCAAGATGCCAAAGACGCATTCAGAGCTAAATTCCAGGTAGGCAGATGTGTTTGTACCAGCCTCTCCTGAGGCCAGGTTGCCAGGAGCTGACGGCAGCAGCTGTCTGGGAAGGGAGCAAAGCTGCCACAGGGAGAGGTCACGCACCTCTCGCCTTGAACCAGCGCTGGTGCCGGGGTACACATCTGCACCGGCTGGGGACAAGGGACAGACAGGTCAGCTCCCTGCTGCTGGTCTGGTGCAGCACTACAAAGCTTGTACTTCTAAAAGGCAAAGGAAATGCTTTGCTACAAGTTGTAATTGCACATCTTGGGTCTCCTCCTAGTGGACTGCAGTGGACCAGGAATTAACTGGAGCAGCAGCTTGTTTTAGGGTTTACACTAACTGTTAGCAGCCACTGGTGATATTCTGTATAATACTGGGGATGCAAATACAAGAAAAAAGTGTCATTGCGATGATGATTTGTCTGTGCAGCAAACTTGTGCTGAGTGCTGTAAATACATTCATGTTTACTGCTTTAAAAAGAAAATTGCACATTTTATCTTTCAATGGGATTGCCTCCCCTCTTCTTCCCTTTCCAAAAAGAAAAATCAAAGCTCTTTTAGACTGATAGCTTCAGGTTCGGGGGAGCTTTGCCATATTATAAATATATATAAATATATGTATAAATATACTTTTTTAAGCATGGGAGAGGACAAAATAAATAATACATTATAGTACCCAATATAGATCATTATACAATGGAATATGCACAGTTCAATAAAGATGTAGTTAAATTTAATAATCTGTTTTAATCCTCTGTCTTGACATTTTCCTTTTTCATGAGTTCCCATGAGTTCAGAACCCACGCTGTGTTCTCAGGGCATCAGTTGTTCCCCTCTGTAGGGACCAGCAGGTTACCATTTATATGCTCATTCTCAATAAAATTGGTTTTTATTGTTCCTTTGCGCGGTTCCTCCCACTGGGTCAGAGCTGGCTGTACCAGTAGCACGGTGCACACCATTTCCAGGTCTAAAGAGGACCCCGTGTGAAGGTTCCCCTCTTCCATCTCCTTCCTCCCTCAGGTGTGCAGAGAGCCCTGTAGAGCTCTGCTCACACAAGAGCAGCCGATGGCCGGCGTGATGCAGGGATTGCAGCTCTGTTCTCCGCCTGGGCTGTGTCTGCAGGCTGGCAGCAGGGAGCAGAGGCGTGACTGTAGCAGCGATTACAGGGAAGGAGTCGTCCTACAGAAGCAGAGGAGCTGCTGAGGCAGCGGGCTGGGTGTCAGTGACAGTACCTTTGCTGTGGAAAGTTCTGCACTCAGAGCTCCTCTGGGATGGGGCTCCTGCATTTAAGAGCAACTCTCCCTGTCCTTGCTGTGATGAAAAAGTCTGTAGGCAAAGACAAGGAACGTGACACAGCAGTGGCACGCTCAGAGAACACGTGGTGTGTGCTTTGTTCTTTTTATTTAGGGCTCATAACAAGAGGGTTTAGTACACAGCAACAGTTAATTCCAAGTACAATTAAAAAATTTAAAAATTGGATTTTGCACTCACTGGAAGGTGGATTAGATGGCACACACAATAAAACGTTACTGGCGGCGTACAGCTCCCCAGAGTCCTGAGGGCACGGTCATGTACAGTGGGCTCTGCACTCATCCACTGCCTCAGCAGTGCCAAAAGCAAAAGCACCATGTGCTTCTCCTCTGCCTGCAAACTAAAGGTGGGGTGGGAGAAATCTGCTTTCAGAAAAAAGTGAATGGACAAAATCTGTGTAGGACACTGACATTTCCAGAGAAGTCATAAAACCTAGATGTCCATGCAAGTTGCAAAAGACACTTTTTCAAATGTGAAAAGAAGCACTTGTTCTTTACCAAAAAAGAAATAAATCTCAGGCATGTCAGCACTTTATCAAGGTGCAGTAATGGAAATTAATTTCTACATAGCTCTTCCTCATTAGTCAATAGTGGTAGGATTCTTCTGAGAGTTTAAGAGAAACAGGAACAAATGTACTGCACACATTTCAGCAGAGTCACCACATCGGTGGTCAGCAGGATGCTGCTGGGTATAGGCTTACCTCTGGACAAGAAGCTGCTGCCTTAACTATTTTGTAATAGGTCTGGTAACAGGCAAAGGTGCTAATAAAATTATTTAGAGTACCAAAGGAAAAAAAAACAAACCCCACTTCTTGGATGTACAGGAAATTGCACAAAACACATTGGTGTTTTTGGTTTTTTGCTTCTGTTTTTAAATGAAAGCAGCAGAACACCATGGTCTGTGATTTACTCTTTTTAACAGCAATTGGCAAACCTTGGCCTCATCAAGCTTTCACCAACCTTCCCATGGATGAGGTGGGAGTTGCCCTATTCTTGCATTTTCAAAAATCAAAACTAGCAAACAGGATTGTTCTTACACACTGACTTCAGCTAATGGGCGTGGTGGTGTGTGGAACCAACCACAAACTAGTCCCTTCTTGCAATATTCTGATATCTGTTGACACCATTTTACCCACAAAATGTGGCAGTGCCTAATGCTGAGATGCCAAAAGGTGGAGAAGGTGAATATGTCTGTAAGCACTGTAAATGCTTGTAAGTGGCAGTCCATAAGCTACAGCCCATCACTTGCCTGCTAGTGCTCAGCTCACATCACCAGCTTCACTAGACGCTGGAGCTGTAAATACCTGCAACAGCCCTGTACGTGTCTCACAGCCACTACTGCCACCCTTGGAACTGAGGTCTCTGCATGGGGCCTGTCACGCTGCCTGTGATGCTGCAGTGCTCAGCAGGTGACTCTGTCTCTGTACACACACACACACACACACACACACACACACACTGCAATGACTGCTCGCTGTAGGAGCCACAGCACCATGGTCTGTCCAACAGCATCCTCTAGCAGCTTCCACTGTGCTGCCCTGCAGAGAACACAGATGCCACCTGTTTCACACTATATCCTGTACCACCTCTGGGAGGAGATGCTTGGTAAACACTCCCAGTTTACTAACAACACACATGAAGAAGTCCCATCCTTTCCAGAAAAGAAACCATTAAAGCTTTGCCTTTGCTTTATGCCTAAAGCCCAGGGCCATAACTAATAAAAAAGAGAGCTCCTTTCCAGCAGAGGCACTTCTGCAGTGCTTGCTGGGAAGTCGCAGAAGTTGCTGGGAAGAGCACAGGTGTGAGAAACACACCAGTGTGCAAAACCCTCCTCTACTGCTAGTCAAGGACATGCATATCCACACCAGCCCTGCCCTCTGCCAGAGGAAGAGCCTCAACCCTGCTGCCTTGCTGCCTCTTCATAAACAACTGAAATGCGCCAGATGAATGGGCTACTCTTCAGAAGCTGCATCGCTGCCACGGCCAAGTTTGGCTGTCATCAAGAACCCCCCGCAGCAAAGAACGAGGATGCTCAGGAACTGTGAAAGGAGAACAAACTGCTCTATCAAGAACTACTTGGGGTTAATGTTCCTGGCACCCACTGATAAGCCACCCAGTCACAGACCAAAGGGGCTTGTGGGGCGCTGTAGTTCAGCAGCAATCTCTTTTAGGAACACTCAACTCAACTGATCATAAGGTCAAGTTGAGCCCCACCAATGGATCAGCCTCCTGGTAACACCAAGCAAGCTCTGCCATCTATCCTGGGGCCATGCTACATCTCTTGTCATTCAGTGAAAGCAATGGCTGGTGTCCCACCAGTCATGCCAGCAAGTCTTCAGGCAGTGCTTCTGCCTCCTCTTGCCCTTGGGCACAGGCACACCACCATGCCTCACGCACAAAATGTGCTGTTTGCCTCTCTTGGCCCTCTCAGCCCTCTGCTGCAACAGCCAGTGAGAGAAACAAAAAAGGCAAATCCATCATAGGGGGAAAAAAAAAGGAGAAAAAAAAAAAAAAAAAGGAGAGAAAGTAAAGGGGGATGGAAGGGAGTGAGACACAACCTCAGCATCTCGCTTAGGCTGGAAAGAAGGCACCACACTAACCTGCTTCAGCACTAGGTGAGGACACCCGGGCCTCCTCTCAGGCAGGCACATGGTGGAGAGACAGCTATAGCCAATGGCTTCGTCCCTGGGGCCAAGATCAAGGAAGAAATCTCTGATAGAGCAAACCAAGGCAAAATACACCACTAGAGGACGGTGATCAATTTCTCTGCAGAATGAAAACAGCTGGCTGGGCTAAGGCAGCTCTCAACCAAGGGAGAAACATAGTCCTTTTGGCCACACAGTGCTTTTTGGGCTAATGTGGAGCATCTCCTCCCCCTCATCTCTCTCTCTCACGTGTTTTCCAGCAGCCTGTGATGCCAAACACTTTGAGCTGTGGCAGCAGAACTCAGTGATGTTCTGTGTTATTTGGTATACTGAGGTGTTCCCCTTCCCCCTCCTTCTCCACTCCTTTCTAAAATAAACACATAAATTAAAAAGGGGCTGGGGGGAGGTTTGGAAGAAGTACAAGGGACAAAACTGGAAACACAACCCTCACTGACTTTACTAGCATGCAATCTGTGTAACATTAATAGACAACGCCTGTTTACCTTGGCCTGGTCAATGAGCATTACATCACATCATCCCCAAAGAAGCCACAGAATTAAAATCTGTACAAAATAAAAAAATATGCATAAAACTAAAAAAACCCACCAAAATAGTAAAAAAAAAATAATCTTTAGTACTGCATCATAAAGCATAAAACCAGCAGGAGGTGACACCCTCCCCCCCAAAATTCCATCCACAGCAGCTCTTGCAGGATAAAAAATAATCCACATTATCAGCAGGGACCAAACTAACTCCTGGCCCATCAACCCGTAAGGAGCTTCACACATTCCACTTCAAAGATTTTGCAGCCTCATCCTCTCTGCTGAGCCCTGGCAAGCACTCAGCACTTTCCAAAGTTCATACTATGCTCTCAGAACACAGAAAACTTGCAAGATGAATAACAGGCTGAATGAACATGAAGGACACGCGTGCGTATCACACGCCACCTGGCCGAAGTATTCAAGCACCTGCTCATACACAGACCAATATAAAGACTCTAATGCGTGTCCTCCCAGCTGCAGCACAGCTGCACAGCCAGAGGGGTGCAGCTCTCATGTAGTAACTCACTAAGCAGCCACAACTTGATGCATTTGAGTACCGTGTGCTCAGTCTTTACCACAAGCATACCCAGGACAAGAGAAACCAGGAAAGCTCTGATAATCCTGGAAACCACAACCACCCTGTGAGCCCCAAGGCTTGTGCAATACTGCTGTTCACTCACTCAGGCTGCTCACCAGGCTGCATGCACCACCTGCCTGTCCATATCTGGGCTTGTTCCCACAGAAACGATGGTCTGAGGGAACTAAACACGGCTGCTTCTGTTAGTCTTTCTGAGAAACAAGTTTTCACAGAGGAATGTAGAAGGGTATCTGTTCTGGCTTACACTCATCCCAGCCAACAATGCTGTCAGCTTCCAGAAAGAAGACAACAGCCTCTTGGCTCATGGCTGTGGACTGAGCAGGGGAGAAAGTAACATCTAGTTTCACACCAGCTTCTTCGAAGTTGTACGTCCTGTAGGCTTCAACCAAACTAGTTCCTTACACACTGTCACAAGAGTTAACACACTTCTGCAAGCTCACAGCAGGTGATCCCATTCATCCATATACCACAAACACACCTCGCCCCTTTGTTTCCTCCTTCTTCCCCAGAAGCGCTAAGGTGCCTCCCTGCCCAGGTGCGCATCAAACCTGCACCTCCGTCCCGGCATTGCACTAGTTGCCAAGCAAGGGGATTGGGTCAATTACCTGTATCGCTGCCAATACCGTTACAAACCCAGCCCCAGGAGCGCTCTGCTGTGCGCTGCTGTTTGACACTCGGGCCTCAGCAGCCAGCTGCAGCACTGCCGCCTTGACAAGCTGCTGCTGGTACCAGCTGGAACTCGGCCAGGCGACAGTCAAAAGCTCTCTGAGGAGACGCCCTGGCCCAGGAGGCTCTCACGATCCAGGGGTCAGCTCAATTTGCAGGCTAGGAGGGCTGCAACAGGAGGTTTAAGCAGTTCACTTTGCTAATGCATGACATTTACCCAAAGATAACATTTAGTCCAGGGCAGATGAGTACAACCATCACTTTACACTGATCTGCAAGGCAGAATCACTGAGCAGCATTTGTAACCGAGACTAGATTAAAAAGCAAACTATCAACACAAGGGCTTACAGAGCCTTCACGTGGTATTCCTTCACCCCAGATCCACCAGTACAGCTCAAAATACCTATTTCTTTATAATAAACAATGGAGAGGGCTGGGGGAAGAGCTAGGACTACTACTAGTTACTGCTTGGATTTCCATGGGAAACCAGTACACACAACAGCCCTTTTTACTTCCACTGAAGAGATTTTGGCAACAGACGTGAAGACGACAATCGCCGTTTGTCCTGCCTCTGCACAGGGCTCTCACAGTACATATGCAAATCTAGTCATCAAGTACAAAATAGCCAATTTACAATACCTGATTGGATTTTTAAGATTATATTGTGCATAAGACTAAAGTTAGGGGTAAGTTTCTCTAGTGCAAACAGGCGTGAGCAGATTTGAACCTCAGATCACAGCCCCTAGAGTTTATCCTCAGACCCCAGGAGGATCTGTAAACTTTGTTTCACCCTCACTGAAAATGGCATCTGTGAGTTCTGTTTAAACTGGCAGCACCCATGGTGAGTAGCTCGCTGCAGAGAGGAGCACAGTTACATCAGTGCAGAACACAAAACAAATCTGTGGCATTCAGAAGACGAGGAAATGGGGCTGGGGGTCCTCTGGGCTGCAGCCAGCTTAACTGTGTAAACTGAAAGGTGAGTGAATGAAAGGTAGCTCTGTGTGCCCCTGTGTCAGCCTACATGTGCAGAGCAGCTGCAGAAGGGTTTATGCGAAAGATGTGTGCAGCTATCGGGAAGCCAGTGACAGGAACAGCTCTGTGCAGAAATCCCAGTGTTTGCTAGCACACAACTGTTCTTCCAGCTGCACAGGAGTGTAGTGTAGAAACAGGAGGGATGTCCACCGGTCAGGGACCCTTCACTGAGAGCATCCAGATATCCCAAGTGCCAGGCACTGCTGCCAAGGGTAGTACCATGGGCGCACACGAGATTCCTGAGACAGATCCCAAAGCCTGTCAGAAGTCAGAATTCAAGTGAAGTTATCAGCTACTCAAAGAGTTTGTTACATCTGAATGGGTCAGCTTAATTCAACGTCAGATGGCTCAGGACAGCCTCTGCTGGCAACCGGAAGAGCCATTTGTTCAAACAACTCAAATTACTATTGTTTTAAAATGGGGGGAAGGGGAGGAAGAAAAAAAAAAAAAAAAAAGAGTGGTTGTTATAACTATCCTTCATTCAGTTATACTGGATAGGGCCCCAGAGGCTGGTGGAGATCTGGGAAGCCCTGGCAGCCCCTGCAGCAGGAGATGCAGTGTTCTCTAGTCTTCACTCCGAGTAATGCATGATCGACTCCACATAGTTCCCTGGGAAGAGCCCCGTCACTCCATTCATGACCCCCTCATACCAGCCGTCATCATTTTTCTTGATGACATAAATGATGGCACCTTCCTGGAAGGAGAGTTCATCTTCTTTGTCCTTCGTGTAGTCATAGATCGCCACCACTAGGAAAGAACAGAGCATGACTGTTAGGAGAGGTACAGGGAAGAGGAGGAAAATCAACCTGCCTCCTACAGAGTTCTCCACATTCAATGCAATCTCCAAGAACTGCACTGCCCTGCCTCTCTGTGTGCAGAACGACCTGCTCAGAGGGACAGTTTCTTCAGACCCTTTTTATAAGAGCTCGTGCTTTGAAGCACATGAGCCAGGTCTACTTTAACTTTTCTACTTTAACTCTTCCAGACCACCAGAGGAAAAGTTTACAAATCTATAATAAACTTATGTCCGTTCCAGACTTTCATCTACCTTAGCTACCTCCACATTTAAATCTGTAAAATGTGTACGTGCAGTCCCAATAACTAGAAGTCACTCCCAAAACACATAGTGCCAAGGGGGGTTGATCCCCATTTACAAGCCAGGATGAAGTAAAACGGTTCTCTTCTAGAAACAAAATGTACGCCTACTTTAGCAGGACATTTTTCTTGCAGCTGCAGAATATTTTACTGAAGTCACAAAAGCTGTTAGGAAAGTCAAAGAAATTGGAAAAAGCACTGGAAATATTAAAGAAAGCATTGTCCTGAAGTGGCAGAAAATAGACCTCAACTTGACACATTTTTCCATTCTTGATCCTATCATTACATGCTCCATACAGAAAATTAGCTATCCTGGACTCTGAATACTTTAACAAATAGCATCAGCCCTTGCTTTGAGCAATTGGCAATAAAACATGCAGTGCTGCCACTGAAACAAAACGCATGTTGGACAGGGATCCTAAAATCTTGCACTGAGGATAGAAGGGATACTCTGAACCAAAGCAAGGAGAAAAAATTAACAGCATGGGTTCATGAGCACAGTGTCCAAGAGTCCTACTAAACTCATCACTCTTTTCAAAAGAAAAGAGGTCATTTCCTTTTGAAGGAGCAAAGTAATCAATACAAGTATTTACCAGGGAACCCTGGATCCTGAATTGATTATAACGTAAAGTATACAAACCAATCCAGGTAGAGAATCAGAGTATGTACAGAGATTGATTTTTTTTTTAATTATTTTCTTTTAAGATATAAACCTCCCAAAGAGGAGGTTTGTATCATTTGACCAGAGCATATTTTAGAAGCTCTACACTTACTCCCGCAAAACTGTTAAGGAATTCAGTCTAAATTGTTTTAGAGATACCATTCTAGGGAAACAAAACACAGATGGAGAGATGAGTGAATTTTTATCTTGAAAAACAGAAGTCACTATATGAACATGTGATACAGTCAAGTCCTTCAAAATTCATTTTTAACTGCCTTCTATACTGTTCATTTTAAAACATTTTTTTCCTGCTGTTGTTCTTCCTTCTCTTCATAATACTAATAATCCAAGGATCACAGTAACTTCCAATTCCTTCCTTTCTCATTTTTGCATGTACACTAGTCCCTTCTGATACTGAATGGATTCATTATTTCCTAAGCACAAGTAAGAAACTCTTTCCTAAGTTTGTGATGAAAATTGGTTTCTTCTTAAACCTCTTATGAAATTGCCTGAAGTCTGGTTTTGGCTTTACATCATCCTTGCTTCACTTTTCAATGCAGATATGAAAAACAGAGTTACTCATTTAGGCTGATATTTTTTCCAATCAGTGATCTTTGGCTCTTCAACAATTACACAGAGTTTGGCTTAACCCTTGTTAAATCAAACTGACCACAAATGTAGGCCAGACTTACTACCCAACTGAAATCTGACAGCTGTGACCCCATACCTTCTGTGGTATGAGGGCAGTTTTTCCTTCTGGATACCCATTTCTGTTCATCTGATTTGCAAAGTTGGCACATTTTTTACCTCTTCATGCCATACACCCAGACCCACAGCTCAAACTGCAGTGCACTCTCCTGGACATTGCAGGTTCGCTGTTGCTGTTAAAGCCACGTGGTAGCATCTTCAATTTCAACATCCTCAGTAACTGCATGCTACCTAAGAGCTTCTCCATCTGCTCGAAATGCATCCGCTATTCACTTCCTTCCTCAGCTGTAGGTTAGAGCACATCTTAATGTTGAATATAACTCCCATACTGCATGACTCTGTTACAGAACAGGATCATACCGAATCCCGTCTCAACGTATAGCAGTGCTCTGGATTTGAGACCTCTTCGGTGTCCAAGCTCCAACATTCTCACTTCTGCAAAGGTTATCTACAGTAAACCTATCAGAAATGCTTTTATGTAACTATTCACTTACTTAAGTTCATAACAGAAGAAGAGGCACAAATCCTAGGAACTGCTGCTTTTCTTGTTGGGGGTAGTAAGTGTTCAAACAGCCACTTCCTTCTATCAGTTTTGCCCAGCAAGAATCATGTGGCCCAGAATACTATTTATAGGAACTTAGGGAGCTGCCGTACAATGAATTATTTTGCAGAAGACAAAGCATTATTAGTTCACAGCAGGGTAAGCATACACATTCTCTGAGTATGAAAGTCCTCTTTTAGCATGGAGCTTTTCATTAGCTTTAAAGCTCGTTTGCTACAAAATATCACAGCCAAGCACTTCTCTCCCAACTCCAGCAAAGCAATCAAATCTCAAGAGATGGGCTGAACATAAGTAGAGCAGAACCTAACACCTGTGTCAATATTTCTTTTTTCTGGTATCCTAAAACTACTATTTAACAGTTGTTCTTCATGCGTTGTAAGCATTTTAACCCCTTATTACATTTATGAGTGTTTCTAAGAACAGACCAAGCTTTTAGATGTTTTAGACATCTCATTTTCAAAATACAGATCAAAATAATGTTTTTGCACGGGGCTCTACATCAATAGGAGAAGGTTTTGTTTCCTGTACTTTTGCTTCTCTGCTGGAAAGACATTCTGACTAAAGCTTGACTTTCTCCAGCTTATCCTTAAAGACTCCCATTACAGTTTTGCCATGATACCATGTGATTTCCCCTGTAAATATCAAACTACGAGTGCCTGGACTGCCAGGTGAGATGGAAGAAGTCTTGTGCATATATGCACCTATATAAATTATTGTAGTTCACAGGCTCACAGAAGTCACACAGAAAAGCAGATCAGACCATATGCTATAACTCAAATGTCATTATTTCTTCAAATAGAAAGTTGTTTTCCCAGACCACGTGCCACATGATTTTGTGGCTTCTCTTCCCCATGGACACACACCCCCTTTGCATTGCATGAGATACTATAAACAGACAATGCCCATCAGGGTCCTCATTTTTCTCTTTTGGTCCTAGCTAAAATATCACTGGGGCTTTGCTGAGAGCCAGGTGGCAGGAATAACAGAAACATAACAAAGTGATACGAATATAGAAGTAGTCTAAAGGATGTCTTGTGCTTGAAAAAATAGAGAAAAATCTTGAGACTCACTCTCCTATCAAAAAGCAATCTTCACCCAGCACATAATTATAGACCGGTCAGCCTCACCTCTATCCCTGGGAAAGTAATGGAAAACCTTATCCTTAGTGCCAACTCAAGGCATATCAAGGATAATAGGGTCATTAGGGACAGTCAACATGGCTTC
>NW_009713413.1:532-40854 GCF_000703405.1 Apaloderma vittatum | reverse complement strand
TTATATATAATATTATATTATCAAATTATAAAATGCATAGAAGGAAAACATACATCTTCAGTGTAAGCAGCTCCATATATGCCCAGTGGCTGACAAACTTTGAAAAATCCAGAAAAAGTTATTTTTCCAGCAGTTTACACATAGCTTGTTTGGCCACAGCAATGAGTTTTTGTTGCTTACTGAAGACTTCTTGAAAAGCTATCTCCAATTCTGGACCACTCCTCATAATCAGCTATTTGCATGGCCAGATTCTGGCAATTTTTTTTAGGAGAGGAGACAGACAGAATAGTCCTCAGTTACTTTCTGGAGTGGCCTGTGCAGTGAACCAGGTATGCAGCAGCAGTGTTCTGCAGCTGCTGTGTTAGTTCCAAATCACTTTTCAAGGAAAGATTTTGAGATGGAAGAGATTACATAGAAGGTAAGTTGCAAAGTAGAAAGAAACAGCTGGTTCACATTCATATATTCCTTGTTAGACAGTTCTTTGGGGGATACTGGTTTGCAACTTGTGAGTAAACAGTAACCCCTGCTTTAGTGAACTATACGCTATTGGCTTCTGTACAGTGTACTCTGCAAGGATTTGTTTCCTTTTTTTTTTATTCCCAAGAAAAGCCCAAGACCTTGAGGGATGTCAGTGTCCATCCTCCTATTTTCTAATAATTCTTTTCCAAGCAGAGATATCAAACCTCTCGTTAGGGACTCTGAGCAAGGTAGCTTAATTCAGGGGGAAAGAATTGGAAGGGAAAAGACCTTTATCATCTAGGGCTTCTTAATGTGGCCAGAATTGCACATGAGTCTTTGTGCTTGGTGTTTTCTCTTGGCTAGCTTCAGGCTTTCAAAAACATTTAGTGAAAAGGAAACACTAGGCTCAGGGGCTTAGATGGAATTTAGGACATCTGAATAGCTCACAGAGAGTATAAAATAAACTGGCTTTTATCTGGACAAAGGTTGTTGACTCTTTTGGGGCACGATTGTTTAGGATTTGATTTACAGTTTTGGCTACATGGCACAGATTTCGTTTAACTTTCCCTTCAGGCACATACTGAAATTTGTTTATGTCTGAGGTTTTTTCAACCCAACTCTAGGTTTGTTGCCAGGGTGCAAGGGGTGAATGACACTTCCTGTCTTTCTGCATTTCTGAACTTAGAATTTTTTAATGATGACCTCCTGTTGTGGCTCCTTCCTCCAAGCTTCCTGTTACATTTTTTCCATGCACATGTTTTTTCAATTTGGAAGAAGCCTATACTTTGGATTATGGAAAGGAGCAGAAAAAGAAATTCTCCTTCCGAAAGAGAAGGCATTTTTGAGATGTTGTTCTCTCTTTACTGTACACCTTAATCCATATGTGGTGGTTTTGGCCACACTGACTTGACATGTGGCTACAACACTTGATTTAAAATGTTGCTACGGAAAAAAGAATAAAACTAAAATATCACCACTGTAATTTAAAAGGTATTTATAGTTCATTTCCAAGTTAGCAGCATGGATCATTAGAACCTCATTTTTGGGAACCGTGTCAGTTCTGGTCATAGTCACAACAGGCTTGAGGGGAGGGAGCGCATGAGAGGCTGCTTTCTGCTCTCAGCCCTGACATTTCCTATGTATATTACACGTATTCTGGCCATGCCTCATGGGAATTGCAGATAGACTTTAAGGTTAGATTGAACTGTGGAAATCATATCACCTGATCAGCTAAGGACAACTGTTCCTCAATTTCTAGTCTTTAAGGTTTAAATTTATCTACCCTTGGGGCAGGTGGTAGACACGTTTAAGACAGCTGTGTGATGTGCTAAGACCCAGCACCGTAGCAAGCTTGCTTTGGGGGGCTCTTTGTATGCATGCATGCACTCTTTAAAGGCTGCTTATTTTCAAAAATCAGTATTTTGTAAGACAGAGGAAATCCTGTTAAATATTGACTTTCTCTCTAAATGCCAGATGTTGTGAACCTTCCATCTGCTGATCACTTTCTAGACAGACGCCTGAAATAAGATATTAGCCCTTCCTACCCCAAACGTATTCCCTCTGATTCTCTCCTCCTACAGCCTTTCTTTTCGCTCTTCACATCAAACTCTGAATTTCCATCCTCCTACATGCATACAAAAATATAGGCTTAATCTGTACTCTTTCTGCTGTTTTACTAAAAGCCGTGCATTATATTTACCACTTACCAGTCCTCTCAGATGTAGAGCTGCTGTGTCTGGGACATAAACAGAGGTAAACTACACCCCCCAGAGAACTAATGGATATGGAAGAACTTATTAAACTGTGCATCAGCTGCCTGCTCTATTATTTTTAGCTGTTCCATTATGATTGCTGAACTGTAGGAGTTCAGCTGCAAATGGAATGCTTGCACAGTACTGGCAGCAGCTTTTGAGGAACCTAAAGCCTCAGAAATGCAATAGTATGGAGATTTGTCTCTTTGCTGCTCTTGGTGCTGATCTATCACAGAGAGTGGAGGCTGGGGGTTTTTTTCCACTTAGGTGGTTAGGAAGAAAAAGAGAAACTCTGACATCGGAACCGAGGACCACGTTGTGATCTGCACAGTCACATCAGGGCTGGCACAGGGTGAGGTGTTTTCAGACAAGTTTCCGTCTCGGCTTTGTCCATCTGGTGTAACAGGAGGTAGAAGCACCTGTGGGACGAAGGGTTTTTTTTCGACGCTCTAAAGCACTTAAGTCTCGGTTTAGCTTGACCTGAGCAGAAGGCTGTGGTCTGGCTTAGGTAATGTTGTTCTACCTCCAGCAGCATGCCAAGGCAGTTCGGAAGGCATTTAGACATATTAATAATGTCTGAGCAGGGAAGTCACCCTGGGAGACTCTACACAAAACCAGCCCTTTTATGCAAAGGTGGTTAGAGTACTCAGAGGGGATTTGAGCTCCTACCTTGTCTGGAGTCAGTTGGGTGTCGGGCTATTCATGGCCATTAGCTTAGAGCTTGCTAAACCACTCCTGTTGAAATGGTTGCTCTTTCACATGAATAATTAAATATTTGGTGGATTAAGGACAGGACACTTTACATTAGATCTATGTTTGAGATATCTCTGAATGGGAAGGATCGTCTGAAGAGTCTGATCTTTCTGCCAAGAGAATATGTACTTTTTCTGCAGTGCAGAACATCTTTTGCACTTGAGAGCACTGAAGCTTCTTTCAACCCTTCCCTCAGCCTTTTTTTTTTTTTTTTTTTTTTTGTATGTCTGTATTTCCATCCTAATTTCCCAGGTATTCTTTAAATGGTTGTTTTCCAGCTTGAATGTGCTGGCCTCTCTGAAACCCAATCTTAATTACAACTTCTTAACCCTACGTGGATAATCAAAGTTGTGGTGTTGGCTAGGCAGCTGTACAGTTAAACTTAGGAACATGTTGAGCATCTAATTCCTCATTGCAGATCTAGTTCTGAATCATTCAGACCTGTATTTAAAAGGCAATTAGAAGATTTAGAGGATCTTGGGCATTTAAATACCTTTTCAAACTCTAGCTTCAGATTGTTTGAGAATGTTAGCATACAGATAGACTGGGAGATGAAATAATATTTACAAAATATTACGATAGGACTAGGAACCACCAAATAGCCTGGTAACAAAATAAAAAGAAGCTGTAGGGCGAGTACCAAGCTCATATTTTTATTGGCCAAAATGTTGAAGTGTGGTTAAAAGGTTGCGTTATGCTTTTGGCTTGTGTGAGGCTGTCCAGCTTTTGTCAGGTCCTGTAGGGAATTTGCTGCAACTGTGTCCAGAGACCAACATCCTACGTGCTTTTAAAACAAATGAGCAGCACAAGTGGGCTACAACACAGCCCATTCTGACCCAGTTTGAAGAGGGTTAGAGCCTGCCTGGGTCAGATCAGGCTGCAGTCGTAGCTCAGCTGCTCTGTATCGTGTCAAAGCTAACCTTTGATTGAAATCACACAACATCTGTGCTGTAACCTTGCCCGATGACTCCATTTTAGTTTCTGATGCCCAAAAAACTGAGGAAAATCCATGCATAATACAGAAAACAGCAGGGTTATTTAGACTTGAAGAAGTGGAAAACAGATTATCCTGTTTCACAGATGATAATGTTAAATCTGATGTTGTTTTGCTACACAAACCCGGTCTATGAAAATTTGTTGTGAGGGAACCAGGGTCTGCACTTCGCAGGACGGTGTCTGACCAGCTGCGAGGGACACCCTCCAGCCTCTGACTGAGATTCCAGACAGGGAGCTGCAGGGAATTTTGTCCCAATCAAAGTGTGTTGAAATCAGAATGAACCAGCAAAACTTGCCAGAAGTCTGTGATGTTAATTTTTTGGGATTTTTTATTTTTTTTGTGATCACATGCTTTTGGAATTGTTGTGCATTTCAGCCACAGATGTGCTCCTGGAACCGAGTTTTAGCACGTTCTGGTTTAATTCCAGTGACAGTGGTAGGATATTTTTGAGAGAGTTGGCATTCTGTACTCTCTGGCTTCAAATAATTACACCTTCTGCTGTTATTTTGCTCCTACCAAGCAAGGAGCAGCCGTTTGCAAAAAGGAATGCATTTAGAACTGTTAACGCTAAGGAAAAAAATATTCAATTAATTATATTGAGCCTAGCTTTTAAAAAAAAATGTGTAAAACCATTAAATGCACACTAATGTCCATAGCAGTCCATACATATGCATGTTACACATGCAAAACACAGTTGTGTACGGACATAGCTCATATGTGCCCAAGCAACCAGTGATATACCTAATATTTATTTAAGTGCTGATTATTTTTTTTTAATTTTTAGTGTTGCTAGTGCCCTATAGATTTGAAAACTGTTAATTTCTGTGCAGTGTGCTGTGGAGATGTTCAAGGATATGATAAGGAGGGGTGCAGTGACTGTCCAGAATTACGCGAGAGGGATCTTTGGCAGCTGGAACTGAGAGAGGGTGAATTAGCCAGGGTTAGTTTCATTCAGCCCGTGGGAGGTTTCTCCCAGTGCCCAGTAATCCTGACTGCTGCAAAGAAATACCCAGATCCAACCCTGGTGATCTCTCTGCTCCAAAGAAACTTAACAACAAAGCTTCAGTGGCTGATACTCTGGGAAGCTGTAGAGTAGAAAAGACTTCGAAGGCAGAACTGAGCCATGTGGCTTGGACTCAATTTTTGCAGAATTAACTTTAGTAAGGGTGAAAGCAGGTCTAGCCATTTTATCTGAAAAACGGCTTCCACCAGATCTTGTATTGGTTCAGATGAGTATGTGGATTATTTTTCTAAATATCTCCAGGGCTGACACAGCCTGAGAGGTTAACTGGAAAGTTCTTGGTAGAGGTAGAACAGTATCCAGGTTTCCTATCTGTCTTGTTTCTTAGCTTCAAAACCATCCTTTTAAGGAGAATTCCCAAGACCAGTCATGTTCTGTCATTTCCAAGCATTAAATTCACTGGTATTTTAATTTTTAAAGTTTCATAAAGCTGAAGAACCCTTTTCTTATTGTCTCTAGACGCTCAGAGGCAATTTTTTTTTTTTTCCTAACGAAGCCTTCCTTTAACCGGGGGGGGAAAAAATATCACAAGAGAGGCTTTATGCTACTTTCCTGTTTTGAAACATGACAGATGCATTAGAAAGTGTAATGCACTCTAACAAACAAGGAAACTTTGCATATTGAATATAGCACATGAAATAATAAAAGAAGAACAGCTGCTAAGAGACAGAAAGGGGGAAAAAAAGTGAGATAAAAGTTAACTTCAGTTGTGTTTTATATGAAGAGCTTTGAATTTAGTCAGATTTAAAATTCAATGCCAAGTACATTTACAGGCATCTGGGAAATCAGGTCACATACTCTTTGTTAAGTCTGCTACTACTGGTATAAAACAGGGCACACAGAAATGTAAGCCTGTCACGAGGGCACCCTTTTTCTTTCCTAAAATGACAACTTAACAATTTAACAATTACATTCATACAGTGATTAATGTGATCAGTGATAACTAGAAATGGGATGAAACCAGAAAGGGGATATAATGGGATGCAAACTTTGCCAAAGTTTAAGGCTATCTGAATCTACAAGTTCATGGAGTAATGTTTGTGCCAAATCTGTATTAGCTAAATGAATGCTAATGAAATCTTGTGCATCAGGACATTGACTTATCACTGAAGACATTAAGAAAGCACATATACATCACTGCCAAATAAGTAGCTGTTAATCATGAAATGACTTCATGGGATATGGCTGTGCAATTGCTACTGCTATCAGCTGTCAAACTGCAGCCAATAGAGAGAATCTATACAAGAAGTTGCCATAGATTGCCAGGGGGCTTTTTACATACTTAGTATTGAATGTTGTATTAGACTGACCTTGCCCAGTGAAGCATTTGTTCTTCGTCCATCCCTAAAAACTTTGGGGGTAAGTTTCTAGAGGTTTTGATCTCTTACATTGGGTGAAGCTTGGAGAATAAGGCAGACAGTCCTCAGGAAAAGTGGGTGAAAGCTGTACATGGTGACCCTGATGCAGAGTTAGCTTTATTAGTTGCGTCTTCTTACAAGGACCCCAGTAGGTTAATGGTTAGTGGTTTAATCAAAATGATGTCTGGAATGTCTTAAGCACAAATATATGGTGAGTGGTGTCACGGTTACCAGCAGTAATACTTGTGCTAGCTTGACAAATGAGAAATACGAAGATAAAAATAGCACAATATTCTTTATGTCTTTTCATGCATTTTAGCTTTCCGTCAACCCCTTCTGTAAATATCTCCCTAGTTTTAAGTCCTCATATGTATTTAAAGTTCCAAAACTGGGGATAAATCCCCTACACCCTTTCCCAGAGGTAGGTTGAGAGAAGTTGCTTTGACATTGATTTTAAATAACATTAATTTCAGTGCATGTGAGATAGCAAAGCAACGCAAGATGAGACTTGTTCTGTAGATGTCTACACTGAATTTTCAGTATAGCATGTAGTCCTCAGCAGGGCGTACTCCTCAATAAGAGTTTAAATGCAACTGAGAAATTAAGCACACCGCTCATGCATGCTGCATTGCTTTCTTTGCTTGAAGTACACAGTAAAATTAATAAACCTCAAACAAGCTATTTGTTAAAAACCTAACACTCCTTGTATGTTCCAGATGCTCCTTGCATGTTAATAAACTTTTCCTCCCCTACATATTCCTTTAATCCTTTGAGCCTCTCAATAATTCTGTTGAAAAGGCCCAGCAGGTCTGGCTGCTTGCCTTTTTATTTCGGACCCAGTACTGCAAATATCAGAGTACAGATTGCACAAATTTCAACATATGTGCTTGGAGCCTGACAACAGCAATTGGACTGAGGCAACAGTGGACACTAACATATCATGCAGAGTTTTATGCTTTCTTCAGAAACTCAGTTGTTTAGCTCTGTTGACTGAGAAAAAACAAGAGCAAAGATGCATGTATGTTGCCTGCCTGAGTCACCATGCAGCCTGAAACAGTAGTTCCAAGCAGACATAAAGGATGAGGGACAGCAGTGGGATAATTACAATAATCTCTCTTTTTTTTCTGTAGTTGACTGAGAGGGAGTGAGCAAGTGGGACTTCTTCTCAGGATGACTACTTGGGTGCTCTTTTAAGACTTCTGTGGAAAGTTATCTAAGGAGCCTTTGTTATCAGGAGTCATTACTAACTGGCTTTTGTACTGACATAGATAAGGAATTGAATGATTTTTTTCTTAACAGCTGTGGTATAAGACTGGTAGAATTCTGTGGGGACATAGCAGTAACCAGCTAGGGTGTCAATATAGTGAGAAATTGTCATGCTCGAGTCTCAAGTTAATGATTGAGATCGAGGTATATTTTTGGGGCATTATGATGTTATTGAGTTTCCCCAATAGGTTTTTCTGCAGCAGGGTTCTTACTACATTGATCTTTAATGGATTTACCTGTTGCCTGAGTTTTGTAAATCAAGACCGCTCCCGATTCTAGCATTAGGTCTGTGCTCCAAGGAGCCAGGCAGAAGGGCAGGGCAGTTTCACTGGGCTTGCAGACTCTCCTGCAGAGAGAAAATGCTCGACCTGGCTGGGTAGACTCTCCTCTCCTTGTCTCTGCCTTGCTGCAGTGGTGTAAAGAGGGTTGTACAGAAATGAGAATCTGCCTTTCCCTCTTATCAAGGATGGCAGATCTCTCTCTGATGACTGCTCAAAGCATTTAATGTGGTGATGATGGGAAGGTGCACTCAACGCTATCAGAGGAATGTAGCTTGATACCATTCTAGGAGCGGCAGAGCCTGAAATTCATTATTCATTTGCGACGTGCGGTGTTTCACTCCCCCTGGGTTTTTATTTCTTTTGTTGGTATATGTTGAGATTTTTACGTTCTCTCAAACAAAAACTTAAGGGACATAATTTGGGGTTGCTCTCTAGATTGTACTGGATGGATGCTGGTTTGTACCACTTGATAAGGCAGAATCTTATTTTAAAATAAACATATTTCTTTCAGAGGGGAGGAAGGGGGGAAGGAGAGAAACAGAAAGCCCTTCTAAGCCTCTAGTATTTTAAGTGTTGAATTTCCCATCACATTTTCTTGGTGAAGATGAAAAGCCTTAAAAGAAAATCAGACTTTGTAATCAGATGATGATGCATGAAAGGATGTGTCTGGATAATGTGACAGATGATCCTAACCTTCATTAATGTGCTTTAATTGGATTAAGCTCTATGAAAGGCCTTTTCTTCTTTTTCAACACCTTCAGGGCCCTTGGCTGCACAATGCGAACGTACAGAACATCCTGCAAAAGGGCACTCATCCAGCTTCATAGACATATGCTGTACATCCTGACACTAAGTTAACATAAACAGAGCTTATCTTCAATGACATGGCCCCTAGGGTGCTGGAGAGTGGTGGCCATCAAGTGATAATTGGGCAGTTACAAGATTTGTTGCAGCATTTGGAGCACTAAATCCCTTTACAACCCAATGGGTTGCTGCACCAGAGCTGCAAAGTCTTAGCACACATATCAGCTCTTCGAACTATTTTTTAATAAAAGCGCAGATTACAGATGATTGACAAAGGGACAGCCTTGCTCCTGCCGTTAATACTGAGAATACTATTCCCGGCGTTGTCTCACAGTCTTCAATAGGGCTACCTGGGGAGTAAGGTATTACTGAGCATAAACGAAAGTGGCAGCCACGCTCATGGAATGATGGACAGCACCGGGAGGAACATATGTTTTGGCTTGCTGGACTGGGAACGTACTCTGCATCAATTTAGACTATTTTTTTTGTGAATAGCGCTTACTCACACAACTATTTTTCTGACCTCTAGCTCCAGGCACACTTATTTTGCCTGCTTTCAAAGATTCAAGGCGGGCAAGTTCCTCACATTCACTGTAGTGAATTTGGATGCTGCAAATGGCTGGTTAGTGGGTGGTGGGAAGATTAGAGAGCGAAAACTAAAACCAGGCTTAAAAATAGGGATGAGAGATGGGAACTGCATGCTGGAAGTGAAGAGGAGGAGAGAAGCTTTATAAAACAAGACATGTATCTTGCATCACATAAACCACAGTATCTCATGTTAACCTAGTTTACAGGTCGTGGTGTCTGTCTCTTAAATGGCACTTACTCCCCCTGCAAATCACTACATTACATGGTTGAGTGTAAGTCAGTGTGTGTGATGCTGGCTATGGCAGTTGTGCATTGAAGCTGGAGGTGCTGTTGTGTATGTGTATTTCTGCATATCTTGTCCTTTAAACTTCAAAAAAGCAAGGGAAGCTGGTTTTGAGTATTTTTACAGTATATTGTCTTTGTGTTCCTGAAAAGTTCTTTAAAAAAGTTTAGCATACTGTATTTACAGTAATATTGGAACTAAAACTTCATAGGAAGCCACCAACTGTATCACAGCTAGAATACTTTGTGCAAAGAATGTTCCCACAATATGTCTTTGGGGATGTGTCTGGGGGAAAGCCAAAAACTCTCAAATATTTCTTCATATTGATTCATGACTCTCCAAATGTTATTTTAGTCTCCTGGATCATAGAATGTGGCACACACAAGATTTATTTCTTTCCCATATTTTTGCAGTTGTTTGTCAAAGGTCTTTGTCCTATTTTTGAGATGACTTTTGCAGCTTCCTCTCTTGCCTTTGATTCACATGATTCCAGAATATTTGATTTTTGCTTTGGGAATATTTTAACTCTTGGTCTTTCCCTTACTATTAACCCATTATTTCTGTAACTTAAAGGGAACGACAACTTTTGCGCTGCTTTTGAAAGCTAGACTTGAAGTCATTAGTGTGGACGATAGCAAAGCGAAGCTAGGAATGGGTTTGTTCATCTCGCTTCTCTTTCTTTGCTGTGATGAAGTCTTTCGTGTTGTTCTTTAGTGTTTTGTAGCCTGTGTGAATTTGTCTTTTTATGAAAGGAGAGGGAAATAGTGGTTCAAAGTAACAATCTTTTGGGGCCTAAGCCACTCCCTAACACATAGCATTTTGTCACAGATGGGTATCCTACCTCAGCTCCACCAAACATGATGCCAGGCAGAAAGCCTAATACCCATTCAGGAGAAAGTGCATCAAGTGAAATTACAGACACACAAATAAACTAAAATTCAGTATTTTATGTTTAATATCAAAATCCTTTTCAAACAATCATGGCCACTTTATTGTGGAAAGGCTGTGTTCTGTCACTACAGACATTTTCCAAACCAGTATCTTCACCTAACCTTTATAATTTTGTGTAATCTGCATATTATTACAATTGTAGAACTGGAACTTTACACTTAGTTGTTAAAAAAACAAGATAAGATAACATGTTGTCCATTCTGAGGTCCAGATGCCTGTTAGACTAAATATATAAATTTCTTCAAATTATTTAGGTGGGTATATTCATATAGAGAATGATCTTGCCACCGGCATGTTATGCCTTGATTTGTGTTAGGGGTAATTACACAGGAAAAACATCCCTTCAAAAAAACCTTTCATATAGTTCTTGTATGCTGTAACGAAGCCATAAAGAACACCAATCCCACATTTTTTTCTCTTCCTTTCTAGGTCACCTTTAGCTAAATTCATGCTGCTTTACTCACTGACCTCTGAAGTGGAGCATTCATTCAATGACAGCCTTCTTTCCCCTTGCAAACTGCGACGTTTTCCATTAATGAACTCTCTAAGGTCACATGTCAGTAATGAAAATATACGCATGTTTGTAGCAACCAGCAGTGCTGCAGAAGCGCTTTAGAAGAGCACCCATTATCAGCACGTCAGAGTGGTGGCAACACTGGTACACATTGGAACACCCTGCCAGAAATAGCAGGAGGTGATGACTTGTTCGTGAATATTGGCTTAGAATTAACATTTCTCATGTGCAACAAGTTTATGTTGGCTCTCTTCTGTGGGAGCATGGCCTGACCTTGCTCTGAGCCCCTGCTCAGTATGTCAGTGGCTCAGCTGGGTGCGTTCTTCTTGTTCCAAGGCAGCTCAAACTTAGGCTGCCTGCAAATCCCACCTGCCTTTGCAGCAGATGCTGGATGGTCACAGGTGATCTGTAACCCCATTCTTCTTCTTCTTCTTCCTCTTGTTATCCTTCCTCAGTTCATCTCTGCTCATGTGAAGTTTTTTGCCTTGCTGCTTAGATCTGTGTCCACTCAGACTGGAAGATGAGAAGTGATGTGCAAACTGATGTATGGAGAAAAGGAAAAAACCTGAACTAGCATTTGTAACAGTGGTTGATGGGTGTGTTTGTAGGCTTGTGCAATGTGATGGCTCTTGTGGCACACATATTAGTAACCTAGTGGGATCTTGAATTTGCGTAGTTTAAGCTCCTTGGTTGTTGGAGATTCCCTCAGCTGTCTCCAATACCCAAAATGGAAGGACAGCGGATGCATGAGGATATCCTCTGACCACGGTTCACAAACAGCTTCAAGTCTGAAACAGTGCAAATGTTTAACCTGATGCTGCGAGCAGTTGCTTTGGTGCTTTCTGATCTTACTTGTTTTCATACTAATGACTTTGTTGCACCTTAGAGATTTGCTGGGTCTAAATTAGATCAAGAATTTCCAGATGTACTCCTTTACGTGCTGTAAATACGCAGATTGTAACATGCAGTTAGGAAATGTCTCTATTTTTCTTTAACTGGGGAAGTTAAAAATCTTCATCTGATTTAAGCAAACAAGTTAACTCAAAGAGTGGTAATATATCTGAAGATACACCTCTTAGAAACCATCACATTTGTCCACAATAAACCTTTGAGAGCATTTAAGAGGAAGATGCCTGTTGCCAGTCCTTAGACATGCTGATTTGAAAAGGAAAGGCAGGGAATGCAGGTGATGCTTGCAAGCTTCAAAGCTCCCCGTCTCCCTTGAGAGACGGATAACAAATCAGCCGAATTGTCTGCATCATTCTGGCCTCTCTGCTCCCTAGTTTGGAGCCAAACATATGGTGACTAGCTGCGGGCAACATCCTTCAAGCTGGCAGGACAGCAATGCTGGCTGTCAGCTCATCTGCCCCTTTCTTTCTGCTGCTTCCAAGGAGCGCCTACGATATCACTCTCGTGCTGATATTTGAGTGGGCACAGGCTTTTTTTATAGCTCCAACCAGGAAAGCCATCGGGCACTCCAAAAAGCTAGGAACCTGAGCCAAATGCAGGCAAATTAAGGAGTGAGAGCAGAAGAGTTACATCTGCCAGGTCAAGCTGGGTGCAAAATGGCTTTGGAGCTGCTGAAATGGAAGAGGAATTTCACCACATGGAACTTCTCACGAGAAAGCAGCCCACTTTTCCGTGTTCTCCTCCTGAGGCCTGTGTGAGTCAGCCCAAGTGGTATGCAGTTTACAGTACAGCTCTGGAGGCAAAAAAAAAAAGAAAAAAAAGATAAATAATAACAATGGGCCTGAGAATCCCAAGGAGATCAAAATGCTTATTATAGGGCCCTTGTAGTGCTAAGCTGTATTTTCTCCCAAGGGCAAAATGTTAACAAGCAGCAGCGGTCAGCATGAATTGCAATTTAAAAGCATTATTCTCTTTTCTGAAGAAAGACTTTGAAAAACTGACTTCATCAAAAATCCATTTCCTTTCAAGTATTTTACTACTACATTATTGATACCATTTTCTTCTTGGAGTATAATTTACACATAAATATAATCCTTCCCTTTCTTCTTAATTAGTCTGTGCCAGCTCAGAGTCTCTTCTGAATGCTGGACACGATCAGTGGAAAGCATCAGGTCATAAAGCAGGTCATAAAGACTTTTTTTTTTATGGGAAAAATCAGAATGCATACTTCAGCTTGCTGCATACTTATATATGTAGACATGCACGTATGCAAGGTGCACATGCGCATGTCTTTAAACGGTTTGGTCTCCTCACTTTCTTAGCATGTCACTGACACTGAGCTTATTGTCTTACCTTGAAGTTGTACTGGAGCAGGCTGATTTAAATGCAGATATTGCTTTCAGGACAGTCAAGGGAGATAATTCGATATATACTGCTAAAGGGATAGTCACGGACCAGCCAAATACTGTGCATTCGGTGCACTAACTGTTAAGCTAGTGAGTAGCCCTGCAGTGACTCTGTTAACCACTCAGACTGGATAATAGCTCAGTTAGTTGCACCTTTTCCCTGAGGGCTGCTCTTCCTTAAGGCTGAGGAGAACTGAGAATCAGTGAATCCAAACTGTGAGATTGACTTTGTCTCCTCTTTGGTATGACCTGTTTTGCTTCCCATGTGTTATGCATTTCTGCTTACATGAAGCTGGAAACCAGATGCAAAATGAGATGCTATTTTTGCTATTTCCCTGGGACCATAACAATAGTTCTGTGAGGTAAACGATGAGAGTTTTTGGTTCTACTGTTGTGGGAGTAGGGGTGCGCTGTGTGTTTCAGTAGTTCAGATCTTTTGTGCAGGACCTTTTGCTTTCTCAGTTCCTGAGCACTTTTATTTCCCATCTAATGCCATGCCAGCTGCTGGTGGTATTATATAAAGCACATAGTACTGTTAAAATCTTCTGAGAAATTTTCCCAGGTAAATCTCCCTTTCCCTGAACAATCCCAGAGAAAGAAGCTGAAGCAATGTGGTGGTGTAAGGGTTGGTGCAGGCAAAGTCAGTGCAGAATTTGAATTTAGCTCCAGATATAAAGGATCAGAATGTCAAAGCCTCATTGAAAGCTGAAGAGAGAGATGCCTGCAGAGGTGAATGAACCCAAATATTTCTGGTGAAAGAGGAAGAGCGAATTCCAGTCCATGTATTTCTTCTAAGCATATGTAATGCAGTACACATTCTTCTGGTCAAAACTAATTAATACAGTCTTATGAGGCTCTTTTCATGAAACTAAACAATCTTAGCTAAAGTATTCTTCTTAAACATGCTATTTTTAGAGCTGACTATATTTTGGTATGCAGAAATTGAAGTTTTGATACAGGCATGGGGTCAGCTCCCATGAAGAAGGACACAAGATGGCTGAAGGTACCCTGACTTCAGAGTTCACCGCATCTTTGATCCTTTGTCCATGAATAAACACGCCTGGATTAGTTTCTTCTATTTACAGCAATTATGTTTTCACCTGGGAATTGCCATAATTTCATTAGTAGAGTTGAAACTGTCTTTCAAGAAACTGTTACCAAATCAGCTTGCGGGAAATCAGCAGATTGCTATGATTTTTATTTTATCCTAGAAGGTAGTGCAGCCTGAACATTTTGAAGGCTGAATTGTTTTCATTAGTGTTGGTGGACCTGTGCAGCTTCCTTCAGACTAGTTCATTGTCTTCCAGTAGTGTCTCTTTCAAGCCATGACAGTAGAATAAACATCATAGTTCTAGTAGGAATATTTTTATTTGTGACTTGAGAGGGTGCCGTCAGAGGAGGACGAAGAAGCAAGTATCCCTAAAGGCAGACATAAACAAAGAGGGGTGGTTTTTTGTGTCTACATTACTTAATAGGTGGAAGGATTATTTAATACCATAGATTTTGCAGCTGACTGTAAAACTTCTGCAGAACTTCTAAGGCAAGTCACTGTGGGCTGCCTTAAGAATTGATCACAGTGTGTGGATATTATATACGACCCAAGAAGCTGGAAACAGATTGATTTAAAGACATGGGATATGTCCTGTTTCCCATTTTCTCCGCTACCAGTAACAGGATTTTGCATTAAGTTAGCTGTGCAGTCCTGTTTGATAGTCAAAGCTCACCTGCCTTCCCCTCTTTCCTTTAATCACCATTGCAAGGGAAAAATGGCCCTTTTACATCATTATCTCCCTCTTTTGCTGTTATGGACAAGATAGGCATAGAAGAGGCAGTCTGAATTCATTTACTTACCTTCTCCCAGTCACTGCATGCAGTCTGTTTCCAAATGAGTATTTCTCCTGCGGCACAACAACTGGTGTAAGCAAAACTCTTTGTCAAGGTACTCTCGAGATGAGTTTTGAAGGGAAGAATGTGAATACTAGGCAGTTCTAGAAAGAAATGGTTTCCAGACAGGATTTTCCTTCGCAGACAATAAAGTAAACTCTGTCTCTGCCCCTTATGTATGTAATTGATTCAAGGTGGCCTGTCTTGGGTAAACACTGAAGGGAGGGGAGAGGAATTAAAAATGGTTGTTAGAGTGTGTGGAATTTATGTTCTGAACACGAAAATCAGAATATAAGCTTGAAAACGCAGCTTTCACAGCCAGAATGAGCAATGTTTTGAAGAACAACATGGAAGATTATTGAGGCTTCAAGTACATGCTTCAGCATCTTCCTTGTGTCTGTCGTCTTGCTGTGCTAGCTTTGTGCAGTGTTACTTTCTTCCAGAAAAAGAAGAGCGTAACAGCTGGTCTCAATTATCTTAACTACAGTGTGACTACACACATAAATGTCCCCCATTTCCATTTAGTTCCATTGCTTAATGAATGAGTTATTAAAAAAGAGGAGGGGAAAAAAAAAAAAGAAGAAAAAAGAACCGTGGTGTTTGTACTCTGCTCCACCAGTTGTTTCTGTTTACTCACATCCATGGGGCTCAGTTCACATGATCTCTCTCAGCAGAGGCCAGCATATTTGATCAGAGAAGAGACCTTTGCAGAATTAAACAGGCACAGTAGAAAAGAATATGTTTGATAAGAATAACATAAAAAAGTTCCTCCTGGAACTAAGTGACATTTTTTTTAGTAATGCTACAAATGAGGACAAATGTACTAATAAGAACGCCTTTTTTATTTCAGATAAGGGTAACTAAAAATTACCCAGCAGTTTGGACCTGAGTGACCTTTATCAAAGTCAAAGACTCCTGGCTGCAGTGAGTTATTAAGGCAAAAACTGTATGCTCTGAACTGTCCTTGATAAAGGTCACGTGAGACTAAATGTCAGACCTTTTCCATCTCTTCACCTTAAGTAAAAACACCATTTTATGTACTAAAGCTGTCTCAATTCATTTAATGTTTTAAGGAATTATTTGGGTCCCGCATGCCCAGAGGAGTTTTGTGTTAGTTTATAACAAATGAGATGCTGAGTTTGGAACAAGCAGCACCCTGGAGCATCTACGCTGTGCATTACAGAGTAAAGTCAGGCTGTTTGTCCGCCCCTGTTCGGGACTCTCATTGCCCTTTTAGAAGTCAGGTGAGAGCAAGGAAGAAAGCTTCGGGAAAAAGTCAGGCACTCAGAAACTACAGGGAGTAGTATGTCATTAATATATATGATTTTTCAGGCTGTCCTCTATGGATAAGTTTTCACTAGAGGCCAGTTTCCTCTCTCACGTGAGTCTCGCAGATGGCCCTGCGCAGGAAGAGTTCCTCTCGCCAGGTGTGGCCTCCTCTGCCCCACTGCCCTCACTGGTTTCTTATGGATGTAACTACAGGCTGCTTTGTGACTGAACTGGAACAGATCGTGCTCACTTCTCCAGCCACTGTTCATTAATAGCTGGGTTGTAGATTTTGGGGAAAGGCATGCCTTGCAGTCAGGGAATGCATTTGTGTGACCTGTTCTTTGAGACAGTGCCCCAACTACTTTTCTAAACAGTTTCTTATTGTTTCTCTAAGTACAAATAATGCATATTATTTAGTATTATCAGTGGCTCTGGCCAGGACACCTCAGCCCAGAGTGATGAAGAGGTCACAGCCTCAGAAATTGCCCAGATCTGGGTGTTCTCTGTGGAGATGGGACCTCGTCAGTGCAGTTATGGTAGCAGACAAAGACTTCCAGCTTCATAACTTCAAAAAGCACAGAACATCTTTTGGGGTACCTCTCTGGTGAATAGGTTCTTGGACCATAGGAGGGCCTTGAGGACCCCGCAAAGGGTTAGAAGGTGCCAGAAGTGTGTGGCAGGGCTGGCCACCCCCAGGGAAGCAGAAGAAGGGCTGCAGTTTCCTGCACCAGCTTCAGCTGAATGACAAGGCAGGAAAACTGCAACTGTGGAAAGAGCAGGAAAGGGTAGTTCTTGTTTGGTTCTATGGGATAAACTTCCTGCAGCATTTTGCGGTTGGGGTAGAGAAGGGAAAGAAGGGCTTCACTTTGCTCTAGTCAGGCTAATTCCTGGTAGCAGTTATATTCATGCCAAAGGGAGATTAATTTTTCCCCAAAGACCTCCCAAGTCACTTTCCCTCTCTTTCCTACTGATTCCCTGACAAACTCTGCCTGCAGGAGAGGTTCTGTTCAGGCTTCATTGAGGATGTGAGATTAATGTGGTTGTGAGTTTGTCCAAGCTAGCATTCTTAATCTGGATTTGCAAGATGTCAGGGTGTCTGTTTTATGCACTTGATTTCGTCTGAACCTGAACCTGGACTCATTTGCTACCCATCTTTAGGAACGTGTCTGGCAATTCTCTTATTCTTATGTGTGAAATGAGTTCTCTGCTAAAATCTATAATATAATTGTGAAATATTCTTGAATGTTGGCTGTTAACTGTTCCTGAAAGGAACATAGCAATACGTAGGAAAATAGGGATGACTTCTGTATATTGAAAGTTGCTTTGAGAAATCATTTGCTTAATCATGTTTCATCTAGTTTCTCTTTTTCTAATGTGTCTATTACTGTCATGCTTGATTTCTGCCTGATTTAAAAAATAGACTTAGGACTTATGTGATAATTCAGTTATAGAATAGCTGCTGTTAAAGCCAGAATTATCCAAGTTAGTTGTTACTAGTCTGATTTAGTTCCCATTTAATCAGTGCTACTGGCTGGTTTTGCTTTCAGTCAGCTTAGCATTGGACTAGTGCAAGCTGCATTTGAAAACACTATCCTGGAAGACTGTTATATGGATTTATTATGGGGAGTAAACAGAACTCTTGTTTGCTTCAAAAAATGGAAGTGAGGATCACAGGCAAGCCTTTCACTCAGGTTCATCCCTTCTGTTGCTAAATAATGTAAACATTTAGAATAGGCTAATAGCACACTTGTGGTTTTACACTATATTTGCATTCATCTACCTTTGAAATAATGGTTTATAGAATGATTTAAAGTCACAGTATCAAATACATCTCATCACTACACAATACAGCAGAAGAAACAAAGATTTCAAGAGCCTGTAATACCTGTATCTGAATATTTTGAGACAAGATAAAAGCTACATTTATAAGTAAATTGAGTGCTATTTAAACAGCATGCTTTAAGAATATTTTGCTGTTTCTTTTGGAAGGAACTACTGACCTGTCTAGGTCTAGTTTGGCTATATCAGCTAAGGTAAGAGATCTGGACACTTGCGTACTACCTGAGCAGATTACACGAGCAAGAATGTGGGAGACCTGTTAGGTTTTTTTGGTTAGAAAAAATAACATACTATACAAGCTTCCTTTTCCCTCTTACAACAGGCTGCAACTACCTCCTTTTACTCTCAATTTAAGAAAGCCTGTGTGAGGAAAGCAGGGAGCCTGGCCACTTGTCATTCACCAGGTAAAAATCTTGTTTGGGAATTGGGCTGAGCTTGTCCAACCCTGAGGCAGAGGCTAGCTGAGCCACTGCAAAAAGCCTTTGGGTTCTGCGAGCATGAGAGGGGATCTTGCTTACACTCGCTATATAGTTTGCTACATTTTTTGCTATATATTCACTATATATTTTTTGCTACACATTCTCTAAATATTTGTTGGCTATATATTCTGCTACATATTCTACTACATGTTCACTACATGTTTTTTGCTACATATTCACCACATTTTTTTTGCTACACATTCACGACATATTTGCTACATATTTTTTGCTACATATTTGCTACATATTTTTTGCTACATATTCACTACGTATTCGCTATGTATTCGCTAGGTATTCGCCATATATTTCACTACATATTCGCTACATATTTGCCATATATTTTGCTACATATTCGCCATATATTTCGCTACATATTCACCACATTTTTACTTCATCTTGGCCACATTTTTGCTACATTTTTGCTACGTTTTTGCCGCATTTTTCCGCTACTTTTTTGCTACTTTTTTTGCTACATTTTTGCCACATTTCCACTGCATTTTTGCAACATATTTGCTACATGTTCGCTACATATTTGCCATATATTTATCTACTTATTTGCTACGTATTCATTACATATCGACATATATTTTGCTACATATTCGCCACATATTATGCTACAAATTCGCTACACATCACTACCTATTATGCTAGAAATTCACTGCATATTTTACTAAATATTTTGCTACATATTTGCCACATATTATGCTACAAATTCGCTACATATTCACTACCTATTATGCTACAAATTCACTACATATTTTGCTATATATTTTGCTGCATATTTGCTACATATTTTGCTACACATTCGCTGCATATTTTGCTAAATATTTTGCTACGTATTCACTACATATTTTGGTACGTATTTCGCTACATGTTAGCTCCATGTTTCGTTACATATCTTTGTTACAAATAGGTCCATGGCGGTATTTTCTGTGATACCAAAGGAAGCTACTATATACAAGTAACTAGCTCGGAAAAAAAATAAAAATAGTTTACACAAAAGACCTTTGTGTATCTTCCAGGGCAGCCCTGCATCAGGGTGTTTCTACCACAGAAAGTTCTTTTGTGAAGAACTCACACAAGAGAGTGGACTTTGTTCCTCCTTTAACCACGTGCTTACAAATGTTTTTAAGGTAACTGAAAAATGCCGAACATTTTACCATTTGCTTGCACTAGCTCTGGCTGGCTGCCTAAAGTTTGCAGGAATGTCTCAAATCCCAGCGTTTGATAAACTCCTGGGCTGTCTGTTCCATATTTCCAAACACTAAAGCTGCCACACTTCCAGAATTATAAATAACACAATTGGATAGCACTGTGTGTTTTTACTTTAGAAATAGATCACCAGTGTAGAGAACATATTTTCAATGTACTGCTTTCAAATATGGTATCTAAGATAGCTACTCACTGTCATCAGGAAGGACATTTACAGAGAAGTTATATTTAATAATGAGAAGAAAAATATCTTTTTCCAGGCATATGGTCTGCATTTTAAGGTAAGGTAACAAAATTAGTGGCGCTTCTGGATTTTTGAAGATGTTTTTTTCAGGTGGTATGGGTGACTAGCTTTATTTCTACAAAGACAGAGTTTAACATTGATTTAAATCAGTGAAATGAAGAATGCTTTTGGAAATTTCGCCTATCCACCAGTAAAATCCAGAGTGACACTTCAGTTATATATTGATTTCCTTTTGCAATGAGCTAATTTAGCAATTGTCATTTCACGCCTATGCAGTTTTGAATAGCTTTATTTTTGTGTATTGGCAATAGGTTTTAAACACTCTCTTTTAATGTCTCTGTCCCATTCAAAAAATGAGACTTTTGCTCCTAATTCACTTGAGTATTTCATGAATCTCCATTTCTCACCCCTCACTGCTTCCTATTTCAAGAACACGATCTATTTGCTGAATCCATTTTGGATCCAGATTTACCCATTTTTCAGAAGTCTTGGTTCTTCACATAAATAAAACAAAATGACAAAATACTTCAAACTTTAAATGCAGGACAGGATAAGCCATATTCTTACTGTCTTCAACTATAAAGGAATGGTTCGTTAGCATCTGAAATCTTCAGTCACAAATTCATTTCTGGAGGTATTGCCTGATTCAGCAAGCCTTTAAAATTGTTTAACTGGTGTTTTTATGCTGCGATCGATTTTAAACTCAGCTCCCTGGAGAGTCTCCTGTGTCCATCAGCAGGGTTTGGACATGGACCAGAGAACAACGTGCGGTCAAGTAGGAGACTCTGCCAGAGGGGAACAAGGCTATAGTCTCCAGAATGAGATGAATTGGCCAGTCAGGTCTATAAAGATTTCTTTAATAACATTACTTTTGGCTGGGTTTCAGTCACCTCTTCTTTCTTCCTTTCTCATAATACTCATTTTGGCAGAGCTCGTAAAATTCTTGGCTCTCAGAAAGTTTCTTGAAGTGTTGTGTTTAAAGAAGTTTTGAAACAATGAGCTGGCCCAGAAAGGATTAAGATCCTCCATTTTTCTTCAGACAGTTATTCAAACTCTGAAACAAGCACGATGGAGGACAGAAAAATAGCAGTGGCAATAACAGGGAAAAGTATCTTGAGATAATAATGTGATCCTGTTCTGAAGAATGCTTGGTATGATTTCTGCATGAAAGGGGATTTATTTCACTTCATCTATTAAAATTATATAGAAAGGAATGTTGGTCAAGAAGATTAAAGTGTCAGAGTTGTTATTTCAAACAATTTCCATTGCTGAAATAGAGACAGGTGTAACAGGACATCAAAAAGAAGAAAAATTCTTTTTTGGATACACTTTAATATGTAGGCAACAGTGATAGTTTATAGCAAAGAATATCAGTGTAAGTATAATGGGTTTTTACAGTTCTATGATGTGTAGAAAACTTACAGTCATGTAGTCCAGTGGAATATGGGAGATAAAGAAATTTAGAATTCTCCAAAAACATTATATTTTTTTCTTCTGAAAACCATTGGAAAAAGTCTTCATGAAATGTTGACAGTGTAATTTGACAAACGGACTCCACATCTGGGCTGTGATTTGCTGGTTTTAAGCACATGCACATCAATAGCTTCTGCTAGACTTGTTAGTGCCACTTGCATAGTAGTAGTTAACAGTACACTAAAGGCTTGGCCACTGCAAAGTCAAAACATTCATATTTAATGATTTTTGGAAGTAATTCTGTGTTTTTAAACCACACAGACCTCAGAGATCAAGACTGTCATGAACTGGTTCTCATTAATGACTAATCTACTGTTACCAGGCAATAGTTCTGTCGGTACTTTCAGCCAGTACCTGAATTGGAGAAATATACTGAAAAACTCTGACATTAAAAAAGAAAGTTCATTATTAACTACCTATTTGTAATGGTAGGCTGTGGGACAGACGTTGATTTCCTTACAAAAATGTACCTGTTATTTAAATGCATGGTCTGTGTTTGACTAGACCTTGACGTACTATCAGACTTTTTAAATGTATTCTTTTACCATAAATTACAAATGAAGTGGCCAGTTTCAAATGACTCCTAAAGTGCCATTCATTTTAACGTGTGTAATTAAAAATGCAAGGTAGTAGATGGCTCAGATTTAATGTGTTTGCATGGAACGTATATTATCTAGAAAGCCAAGAACCACAAAACTGCATCCTAGAAGTGTCAAGGCAAGTTATTAATTGTTCTAAGTTACAGATAGGTGGGAAAAAATATCTTGATTACAGCAAATGTAGAAAGTTTTGTTGGGTTTCTTAAAAAATGTAACCCTCATCACCCTGTGGAAAAATAAGAAATTCTATTAAAATTATTTTCTATAGGCACTCTGACAAAGCCGAGTAAGATTTCGTTCTTCTTTACAGTCTTGTGCTACCCAGTTGTTGCTCCACAGCTTAGCAATAACTGCTTTCAAGGGTGTCAAAAAGTAAAACTCTCTTGCTTTTCAGAATTGAAGTTGCGCTATAAACATTGCCTTTGTGATTTACTTGGATGATTCTCCTAATGAAATGAGGAAATAACATTTTTTTTTTCCCCCTATATAGTCTTAAGTTAGGATTAGTAAATAGTAAATCAGGGAAAAAAATAGGAAGTTGTATGTGTTTTTGAGTAAGAAGAAGTGTATGTGTATTGTAACAGTATGGAGTATATATGTACATTGGACATTTATTTGCAGCTGTAGTTCCCAGCTTCTTTAATTGCAAGTTGATTTGCCTTAAGTCCTTTTTCATACTTTCATCAACTTCCATGTTCAAGTGAGACAACTGTCTTCCTCTGTTGCTATAGGAATGCTACTTCACTATCACACCATTGTGTTCTAAGAGAAGTTTTCTTATTACTAAACTTACTTGTATTAATGACCTGTAAACATAATTTTTGGTCATTCGCTGACAGCATGCCATACAGTAAATATCTCTCTATGATGTTTACCTGCATAGGGAATCCTGAGTACAAAAAGTTGTTTCTGAGCCTAATACGTATCAATAAGCAAGATAAGATCTTTTATTTAGTGTATTGACTGGTAGATTCACCACCTGAACTATCCTAGACCCCTTACCTTTGTTAGGTGGTAAGACACCTTACTGAGAAAGGTCTCTGTTTCAATATGAGTTCATCTTCTTTAATGTTTATGACAAGAAACATAGAGCATTGCAGGCAGGGACACAGTAGCATTTCATACATGACATAAACACTTTCCTTTTTTTTGTGGAAATATCTTTCTTGAGGCAGCAGAACTACATTTAGCTTTCTGTACAGTTTCACTGCATTGCTGGCTTGTTGATAGACATCTGTACCTTTCTGTTATTTCTAGCTGAAAAATTCACAGTATAAACCAGGAACTATCTAACGGCATGACCTTACACTTTTTCCTGTAGCATTTCATCCCTTTTTCGTAACTTCACATGTCAGAATGCTCATTTTCCCTTGTATAATACTCCTTGAATTTATAGTGCATCTTGTGTTTGCATCATTGAGGAATTTATCAATATACTCTAATGTTTTCCATCAAGGTGATGAATGAAAATAATGTGTAAGACTGTTCAAAAGAAAGCTATTTGAAGAACCGTATCAGAAGCATCCTTCTAGCCTCAGCTTTTAAAGCAATCTTTGTTATCTCCACTTCACCCAGTTCCTTACCCATCTTTCAATTATTCTATTCTTTGTATTTCTTAAACTGTTATTTTCCTATGTGCCAAAATATTTAATTCTGCACTGTGATCCAATGTTACTTCCTGTTTCTAAAAAATAAAAACTTAGTCTGATTAGTCAGTCTGTAATTTAAAAAAAAATAAAATTATAGTACACTGCATTTATTTTTTGTCAGAACATTAGCACATACACCTGTTTTTGTAGTTGCATAATAAAATCACTCCAGGATGAATCCACTAAGATGGGTCAATTGTAGGTATTCTGGCCAGACAACTAGGACAATTATTCCTGAAAACTGTGAAGGAAGATTTAATACTTTCCAGAGTTACATATTCCCACTAGAATATAGGTTGGTTGAAGAATAATGAGAAACTCATATGGCATAGGTTAAAATACCTATTTAGAGTTAAGTCAATAAGTTACTGATGGCAATTTCTTCTCAACAATGAGAACTGTCTTACACCAAGGTGCTCAAATTGACCAGCCAGTGGTCCAGAACACAGATTTGTAAATGGTTTTCAGACAGGAAGGTGCATATTTGCAACATTTATCCTGCTCAATGAATAGGAAAGAAGGACCTATGTCACTCGTTTGGAAATTACTTGATCCTGCTTCCAATGAAAAACTCCAGTAGGCTTCAAATGGGAGCAAGATTGGATTATATGGTATTTCTAGCTGTATTTTGCTTTGTTTTTACCTCTTTCTGAGTTATAAATGTAAAGCTTCCTCTGTCATAAATACAGATGTTCCTTTTGCCAAGCCCAAAATAAAAATAGTTTCCCATTTCTTGAATGAACTATTCCATTTTGTGAGCTGGTTCTCCCGCTTCAAAATCTGGGCAACTTTTGTTGGTTTTGGCATTCTGTAGAGATGGGAAAGAAAGGTCCAAGAGCAGTTAGTTACTACTCCATGAAGCCAGCAAAATCCAGAGTGTGTTCTTTCCTTAGTTACGCTTTCTTTCTTTGAAAAGTTGCTGGAATGCAAGGAATTTGGCATTGCAGGAGGTCATACTGGAAGTTATCATCATGTCCTTGAGGGTAGCTTGAATCATTCCCTCTCTTCACAGTCTCATTCTGGTCTGCTAATGCTGCCTTAAAATCCATATGAAAAACATATTTTTTCTGAAAAGGGGAACTGGGAGAAAGGTATAGGGATGGGGAAGGGAAAGAAGCATCAAAATATTTTTTGCAGGTTCTTGCATTTTATTCTCAGAGTTGCATCATAAATACCAGCTTAGAATCAAATTGGATATAGACTTAGTGAGATATTATATGCTTTTGAGCCTTATTCTTCAGGAAAGAGTCTGGAATCAAGAATTAAATGTACAGTAATCCTCAGGTATAATCAGATACAAAGTAATGAAAATTATTGTGGTGCTACTGTGTTGGTGTATTGCTCACTGTACATATTTCTGAAGTAATTTGGTGGAGAAAAGATAGAAGTTGGCAGCCAGAGTCTCTGTCTGTAGAGATATTCAAAACCTGAAGACCTGACAACCTGTGATTGTGCTTGAGCAGAAGTGTTGGACTAGAGGACGTGAGGATGTTCCATCTGGCTTCAATTCTAGGACTCATTACTGGTAACCAATAAATATCACCCTTTCTCACAAGAAAATGAAGGCTGAATTTAAAAAAGCTGTACAAGGACTAATCTCATAACCTCTTTATCTGGTCAGTATCTAAGCTTTCATACTAGTATATGTCGATTGCCAAAATCCAAATCTAAATCCGAGTTTGCTGGTTTTGTCAGTCCCTTTTGAGTTGTTAGTATTTTTAAAATACTGTCATTTCTGAGATTCGGCAAGGTCAGACAATGTGTGCTATTTAAGCAGCCACTGAGATTGGTGTGGACTTGAAAAAGACCCAATTTCAATATATGTGCATAAACTAGCAGATCTAAGTGCTATTATCTGCTTCGTTAAGGATATGCTGTCACTGAACTGAGAGCCTTGGAAGGTCACTTATGTCTCCTGAGAATGAAGGGCAGAACACAAGATGTGGTGATTTGAGGGCCTGAAACTGTGTCTAGTAAACATCATAACTTTGGGGCTCTGGGAACTAGACTAGGGGATAGGAAAGGATTGTTTGATTTGCAGGGTTAGTGAGTGGTGGATGAGGAAAAATGAGTTGGCATTTAAAATTTGTCAGTAGTTTCTGAAAAACCAAACAACAAAAAATCAGAACAAAACCTTCTTGGCTTGATTGTGTTTGTTGGTTTTTTTTTTTACTTTCATTGTTTTTGTTTCAATACTCTGCTGAGAGATTTTTAGTCAGCATCACACCATTGCTCACACTTCATTATTTCTTTTTGTACTCAGCCTGTGTCTCCTTTTACTCCAGCTACTTATTTTCTCTATGGTATTAGCTATCTTTTGACACAGTCAAGTGCTGTGTGCTGAATATTATCTGCCTCAACCTTACTCAGAAAGAGTGGAATTTTGATCTGAAGGGAGAAGAGGATTTTTAAGCCGAGTCCTATGGAATCAGTCTCGTAAGGGATTTGAATCCCAGGAATTCTTTCTGAAATAAAACTTCCACTGATTTTAGTTTTCCTTTAATATGCTCTGAGAAATGCCTTCTATAATTAAAATCTGGTAGATTAACTGCAGCCATATGCTATTATCTAACATCATAGGAAGCACTCATACATAGCATATTTTTTTATACAGTTTTATTGAATGTTTAATTTCATAAAAGGAGCAGGGAGGATTACTGGACTTTTGATATACAATTTAAGTTCCAGGAGTGACTCCTACTTCTCCAAATCAGTTTCCAAAGAGAAGTAGAAATATGATGAAGTGCGGAGTGCTGTAGGTAAGGCTTAAATTTATAGGCAGTTTCAGTTCCAGTTGCCCTGAGGACTCTTAAGGGCTAAGATAACTTGGAGAGATCATGTGAACATATATGTTAGCCATCTATTTTACACTCATGACACAGAGCCTAGTGTATGGTTCAAGGAAATCAATTCGCAGCTTTTAGTAAAGTGTCAATGGGATTAACAGGACTATGTGCCCAGGCTATGTGCTAATTGGCATATATAAGGTCTCTCTCCCTGTCCAAAAGTTAATTATTTACCAGGGACTCTGCCAGTGCTGACATGAAGCCTTGTTACTGAACATAGTTTAAGTATTGTACATTTATAGCAGAGAAAAATAATATTTTAAGGTATTTCAGTTTTCTGGGAAGAGAGTTTTAATTAAGCGTCTGAGATACATGAGAAAGCGATGATCATACAGATGCATGTTGAAAACTCAGCTATTTTTTCCCTAAGCAGACTGTAGCACAACTCTGTAAACAACCTGAGTGGAAGCACAAGTGGAAACCAGGGCATTTCTCAAATAATACATCTTAGTTTGTCTTTTTCCCCACTTCCTTTTGCCCAGCCTGTACTCTGGCAGATAACTCACTCTGACAAGCACACTCCTGTGGTGTGCAAGTACAAGTTTGAGGTTTTGTGAAGAATTATACTTCGCCATCTAAGTGTTCAAGTCATTAGGGGAGGAGGAGAAGTGACTTTTCTGACCATTTCAGTTTTCCTTGCATTAATTCCCATGGGTTTGCAATAGCATTGGCAATGCTTACATCACGCTGTGCTGAGAAGGGGCAGCCTCCACGAGCTAATCTCTCACCACCCACGTGTGGCTCAGGAACTGCTCAACACTTCCCAGTTCAAAGCACCTTCAGAATTCATTTCCACGCTTCTTCTTGAGTTCGGCTTGCTCTATGAGTGCCTAAGTGTGCTTTGACAGTAAGGCAGAATTTGTACTAATTGTCCTCTGCAGTGGCTTGAGGTTCCAACATGAGAGGGTGAAAGCTGCAAGGCAGATGGAAAACGTAGAAATAGCATCGGCTCTTGGAAAGAAAAAAAAAAACACAAAAAAACCTCCAAGCAAACAAAAAAAGGAAGCGCAAGATACAAGTAAGGGCTCAAAATGCACAGTGAGGCCCCACTGTCCTCATTGCTTTGTGAAATGGTGCAGAGTTTTACCTCAGCTCCCAGAAAAACTACAGATGACTATAAGCTGCAAAGGTTTATGGAGGTGGGGGGATGTTTATGTGTGAAAATTAAGTCTGAGCACGTGAGCTGCAGAATCAGGGAGGAGGGAGAAATTAGTTTACTGATTTAATTACTACGCTGAGAAAAGCAGGTATGTCAGCATGGTAAGATGTCTGTCTTGCTCCTGCCCTTCTGACTCCTACTTTACTGTCTTTGATATGTACATCTCACTCCTTCAGTTTGACTTGAATCAATGGTTTTTGATGTATAAGAAAGCTTGCCTGATGTATAAGAAAGCTTGCTTGGGTTTTTGAGAATTTGGATGAGGTTTTTTTGGTTTGGGTTTTTGAGAATTTGGATGAGGTTTTCTTGGCAATGTTTTGTTTAGTTAGCGGTATTTTCTTTATTCTAGGGTAAACGCCTTTCCGTAAGCAACGTTGGGCAGGGGCCTGGCATTCACACTCTTCTTTGAAACTAGACTACTGTCATCTGACAAACCTACGTGCTAGGAGAGGCTAGCTGGATAGTAAATACTCTTTTAAATTAATAACCAGAACAAATAACAGAACCTTCTTAGTCGCTTGATGGACTTTACAGACCAGGTCTGTCCTTACCGCTGGAGTAGAAATCATCAGCTCAATTTGTACTTCTTCTGAGACTCCTCCACAGGAAATTTTTACGTCAGATTTCTTTGTAGAAGCCTTGTTAATAGACCTAACCAAGAATGCATTTCCCTTTACCATGTTTCAAGTCTGTGAAAAGGCCTTTCAGACTCTCAAGAACTCTTTCTATTGTAAGTATGTATATGCTTTTCTCCAGTGAGGAATTCACATTTCAAACATATTTCTGAGAGGAACTAGGGGCTGTCTCATCCCAAGAGGTCAACAGACAGAAGTATCTATCTAGACAAAATTGCTTCTAAAGCTTAGTTGATGACAGAATAGGAATGCCTTACTAGTGAAAGGCTTTGAATATCTTCACAACTGCCTCTTCAGTAACCAGTCAGAATTGATGACTCTTTCAGACATCTGACTTCCCAGGAAAATGTCAGTATCTGAAATAAAATTATGGTACTTAGCCTTCAGCCTTATTCTTTCAGAAGGAGAATGCTGTATTTCCATTTCTTTAGCATGGAAGAATTTGACATTTTCTATATGGGTCTGATGACCCTTACTTACTTGTATATGGATGTCTAAGAAGTGCATAATCTCAAGAATAGCCCAGCATAGAAAAGAATTAAGGACTGAAATTGTCAGGATCAATTTAGGTCTTTCTCAGTGCAATACTTCCAGATACGCGTATCTTATTTGCTGCTGATAATCAAGGAGAATCAAGAAACAAAGAAAAGGAAAGAAGCTTCAGAAAGGAACTGCTCTTATGAATATAGCACTGACTTATTTCATGTGTTAGATGTGTAAGCACAAACATGTGTCCACGATTGGACACCTGATGTAATAGACTTTCCCTACTTACCTGTTTCTTGTTCCAAGCATTTTTTTCTTATTTCTGTTTGAGGTAGAGGGGTTGGTTTTTGTAATTTTCCTATTACAGATTTTTATAAATTTCTTTTGTGCTCCCAGAGGCTTTTGCCTTCCTTAAAATTGAAAGATTTCCATTTTGTTTTACACTTTTCTTTCTCTTTCTTATGCCTCTCAATTTGTTTCCTCTTGCCTTTTCTTCTTACCTTCACCTGCTCTTCTGAGTTCCTTTCTTTTGCTTTTCTACATTTAAATGCTGCTTTTGGAAAGCTGAAGTGAAAAGGGGGCTTAAATATTCTTTCTACAGCAATAACAGACATTAACTGCAGTATCTTTGAACACCTACCAAGATCTTGTGGAAAGAAGGCTTTTCTTTTTATTTATTTTAAACTCTGCTTTAAACAGTCTGAGACTGCATCGTTGTGTTTTTAGGCAAAACATATTGAGGTGAAGTCGATAAGTGCTTTGACAAGGCATTACTAGGGCTCTGTGATGCAGTAGCACAATGCTAATCAGTGGATACAAGTGGAAAAAATCCAATTATATGATCATTATAGGTTAGCTTATGAAGCTTCCATAATTCTGAAGTGTTTCGACTGTACAGCTTATATTTTTAAGTATTTAAAGTAGTGTGGCAATACTAGCAGGCAGCTAAAAGGGACCAATATTAACAAATGTAAGGTTGTCTTTGGTCTTTTTAGTTTGTTTGGGGTTTGTTGTTGTTTTTTTTTTTTTGTTAGTAGTAGAAAATAGGTGATCTTACAGTGGATCAGGGAGATTGGAGTTACACTGACGCTATAGGATGATTAGTGCCTCCTGCCACCGAGTGCTCAGATTCCCGAGGCAAGCATTCATGGTCTTGCAGGATTGACCACTAAATGAACATTTCCTTAGGCTAGTTCAGCTTATGCTGGACTCTTGTGATAAGTAACATGCTTAGCTTGAGGGGAAAGTAAGAGGAATGAGCTTGTTTGGATAAATTTTTCTATTTCACACCTTTCATGCTCTCCCTCCTACTACTCCTTTGCATGCTGTCTGCAGTCAGGCTAGGAAGAAATGTTCATGCATGTTGGGAAGACTCTGTGTGCTCACGTGCATCCTCTCTGCCTTTTCTCTACCTAATAATCACGCTTCATTTGAAGCGGTGATGCAAAGCTTCCAACCTTCCTGACATTGGATGGAGCATTTTAATAGGGAACCTAGGGGAATAGTAAAATTTTTCTGGGAGAATAATGAAAACCTTACTGAATGTTTAAGGTCCCAGTTATCTGTACCCTGACTACATAGCGCTGTTACGCTGCCTATCCAGAAAGGATAAAAATATCAGTTCATAGAGAGAAAAAAAAATGGAGCTGCACATTTTTTCCCCAAATCTTCATGTCACAATCTTGATTGAGCAGTGCAAAAATTCAACAATACGTTGGGAATTCTAACAGGTTTTCAGCTGCAACAGGTAAAAACCTGAAAATACTAACAGGTACTTCTTTGTTAAATTTTACTTTTGTGTTTTAGTGAGTGTATGCATTTCAGACTACCAGAGAAGTACAAGACATAGCTTTGAATGCAGTGGGTATGGCATTCATTGTAAAGACACAAAGCATAATGAGAATTAATGGAGAGAAAATAGCATCTTCATCTGCTGGTTGAATTTTAACCTCCAAATTAAGGACAAAGTAGAATAGCTAAATCATGTGTCTTCACTGTGGAGTGAGAGACAATAGAATCAGGGAGCATGTTAGTGGCAAATGATCTGACACTAAATCTGGATGGATAAAATAAAATGTGAGTAGAGAGAAGCTTGACATAGAGGAAGGCAGAAGGGCATCAGGAAGTGCAGACAAATTTTTAAAAAGCGTCAGAATTTTGAAACTTATCCTGATCAAACTGTCAGGTCATCTACCTTCCTTTACTTCTTTACCGCTTGAATTGGTAGATAACCCTATGTAGATCTTCTATGCTAGCACACATCAGTATTTAATATTTTACTTCAAACAATGCAGAAATTATTTCACATCCTTTCCATGTGTTCCCTATTAGTATCTTGAAAGCAGAGGGACTGACCTCCCAGCATTTCCTGCTCAGAATTCCTTTGGTTCTAAATGTCTAGAGAATATCTGAAAATATTTGTTTATAAACACATGTTTAGAACTTTGCTGAATATTCAGATCCAGGCTGGATGTGAAGGATGTTTACAGTTGTCCATATAGCCAGATCTGGAATGTGAGTTTTTTATTACAGGAAGAAAGGTCTTGTAGAGACAAATAAAAAAAAACAACAACAAACAACACCCACGTTTTGATTAAGTTTTGTTTAGTCAAGGATCTAAATAAATTCCTGAAGGCTTTCTCTTGCTCTCAACCACTTGACGCCTTTTGATCATCTACAGATGGCTCATGTGGGACTGCTGTGAGATCCAAGAGCAATCCTTCTGCAGATTTCCAGCCACTTAATGCTAACATCTTACTACAGCCCAGTTCATCCAAACAATAAGCAATAAATCAGATACTTCAAGCCCTTCTGCTGCCATTTTGAAGACTGTAACTTCACCCTTCAGGACCAGCAGCCTAGGTTCAGCTGGGAATACAGGAATACGTGTGATCTGTGTCATGTCACTGCTCTGAAGAGTAATAACTCTTAGGTTTGCTTGATGCTTTGTCCTCATTTTGAGCCACATATCGGCTGTGCTTTAAAATCCATCAACCTGAGCAGCACATCTCCACATAGTTTTCAATAGAGCCAAGATGTAAAGGAATGATACTGCTTTTGCCTCTTTTTTTTTTAATTTAAAGATACACTAAATTGAGACAGAAAATAGCTATAAAAAATTGAAATTTTAAAACTGATGCATGTACATTAAAAACAATTTGTCTGAATGTCAATTGTCAGATCCTGTATTTTGCAACTTCTAGTTATACACAAGTGGACTACAAAGATTTTTTTAGATAACAGTCTCGGAAGCTGATGTTATTTCTTTGTTATTATGAATGCAAAGTCATTTGTAGATGGGCTTGCAGGGAACCAGATTTATTTTTTAAGAGCAGTAAATACTTTTACTATTTTTTCTTTCATGTAAAATGCATCAGTAGGGCTACACCATCAGAGTTTTCCCCTCCATAAAGAGATACCTGAATTTGGTTAGAACATTAAAAAAAACACTGAAAAACAGGCTTTATTCTAATCTGCATGATTTTGGTACTTCACCATCATAATAACTACAAGAAAAATCCCAGCTATGTTATGAGGAGAGATACCAGTATACACTGCCTTTGTACTTGAATATTAAAAGGATTATTTTGTGTCTTTTCCCAGGGAATGGCTCTTTCTCATTCAAGAGAACTCAGTCTGTCCAATAAGCACGTCAATATTCTTGTAAGGACATGCCTAGACTTACCATTCCCCCTTTACTTTTTATTATAAAATGCATTGTCACTTTTCAGCTCAATTTTCTGCTGTATTTCAGTTATTGCATCGTAAGACTTCTTTTCTTCCCATCTGTCTGAAAAGCTGCTTTGTGGTTTTGTCAGATAAATTACAAAACTGCACAATACTGAATTTTATATTTTTCACATTTAGAAGTTACGATGATCTGAAATTTCTTCAGCTGTAGCTTTTTACTGTCTTATGTGGACATCCCAATACTCAGCAGACAGTTGTTATCAGGGCTTTGAGCATAAGTTATTTTATCCAGGCTGGCAAAAACACGGCTGAATATCAAAGGAATATTAACATTTCAGTTTGCCAAGAGTGGCAGATCCGATTCGAAGTTGGCCCAGATGACTGCAAATACTGGCCTGTTAAAGAAAGGTGACATATTATTTCATGCTGTGTTTCATGTGCAGGCTAAAAGCATGCTGTGAGACCTGGCTAAAGCTCTAAAGAGGAAAATACGTCTTATGGCAATATTCAGCTAACAAAAAGAGAGACACATGCATACAAATCTCAGTGCATTCCTTTAGTTCAAATTGATAGGCTGAGGTAAAAATTAGTAAAAATTTTTGCCTCTCCTTTGGGTTACAAGTGGCTTGCGAACACATCACAGGGATGGGCAATGTCTTCATTCACACTTGCTGAGCAACTTCTGTGAACAATTTGCAGCTTCTTACTTGTTCACAAGCAATTTCACCAGTCACAAGTATCTGATATGCCAGCTATTTCCTTTGGAAGGCAAGTCACAGAGTGTGTCTTCTCCCTTACTGAATCAGAATGGAGGTTTGGATGCAAATTTTTCTGCTGATAAATTTAATACTTTTCTTTTTTTCCATTTGAAGACACATTTCCCAACAGAACATGGCTCCATCAGTGTTTTTCTGATTAGTTCTAGTGCTTAATCTCTGAAAAAATAGTCAGCTAAAGGAGAATGCAAACCATATGTCTGTACCTGTCTCTATAAGATGACATGTACATACAAATATCCAGGAAGTACTGTAGATCATAGGGGCCCTATTTAGACTAAATTAAACACGGTTTAGTTCTTGCAGTTCTTGGAAGCCAGTGCACTGGTCTAATACACTAGTCCAGACTATTAATGGAAAATCTTTTTTTTCCAGTGTGTGTGCCAAAAACCACACTTAGTGGAGCAGCAGAGAGGAAACTCGAGAGTGGGTGATGCATGCTATTTCCTATCTTGAGTCTGCCTGTCTGCTCTTGCGTCTCCCATAAATCTGAGCAGTACAACTTTTGTGCTGTAATAAACCCCTTACATCAGTCTTAGAGGGGGATGGGGTAACTTGAGCAGAATCTATGCAGTTCAAAAAGAAGTAAATGCATCTTCTTGGTAATAGGAATCAGATTCCTTGCTCTGAGTGGGAGGCACTCTTGCCTTCAGTGCTCCCTGTGACTGATGTAATTTGTAACCTCCCCCTTTAAGCCTAGTGCCAACCTCTCGTCCCATTTTAGCTTTTCAATCTCAAAATAAGTGCATTCACTTGAGAAATGTGAACAGGGCTGCGTGTCATTAGCCAGGGTTCAAGGTGTCTTGGCTGCCATGGTTGGTGTAATTTTCAGTGTCATTCAGCCTGCGTTCACTGAGGAGTGAATTAGCATAACAATTTCTCACGATTCACTTTTGATCAAACCCCACCAGCCTGTGGGCAAGACACTGGAAGATGTGACTAGAACTGATGAGACTCAGGCAAGAAAGTGGTGAGTGTTTGCGGCCATATGTTGAAAAGGTGGAAGCCAAGTGATCGCAGCAAGGGAAAATCAGGGTCTCTGGAAAGGCAGAATGACACTAACTAAGGCTGGTGCTACACCTTCCTTGTGTCTTCATCTTTTCTAGTGTGGTTCTTGCAGGAAGCAAAGTCCACAAGCGAGAGCCAGTCCACTTGCAGGCTGCTCACCACCATGGCCTCGGGCTACCAAGGCAAGTAGCTACAAACCCTCTCTCTGCGGCGGCGCAGGCGAGTTCCAGTCAGTCGCACTGTGGTTACCCGTGAGAGGCTCGCCCCAGGCACAGGTATCAACCGAGATCACAAACGCTCCATGTACCTCAGCCTAGGGAAGAGAAGATGAAGGCGGCGTGGTTGAGGGAACAGAGCTGGCGATGATCTCCTGGGTGCTGAACTGCAGCCACTGAAATTTTAAAGCGTTAAGAAAGAACAAGTCAGATTTTCAAATACGTTTGTATTTAGCAAGGTGTGAAGGGACACATTTGTCATTTATTGAAATAGTAGTCCTGGGGCACTTGCTTTTTTTATTTTTTTAACTTCAATTTTTCATTGAAGTGGTTATTGCAATAGCTAATCCTTTCAAAAGTGTACTCTTGAGCATTTTTTTTAGGTCACGGAAGAGCCAATAATGAAAACATTTGAAAGAAAAACCACATTTTTCTTGCAATATTTTCCCATTATTGAAGCTAGATAATTTTAAAATGACCACAACCAAAGCAACAAACAAAAATGAAACAAGCTATACAGCCAGCTTTGCTTGGGAAGAGGAGTGGGTATTCATAGGTCAAGAGGCTTGTTTCTGATTGTTTTTCACATACGTGAAAATCTAGGCTGCGTGAAAAGATTATTTAACTTTATTAATTTCCAAGAACTATATTGATGATGTCTTTTTAAGCAGCTTGTTCCATATAAATTGAGGGATTTTTTCCTAGCTCAGCAATATCTGGGAATGAACTAATCGATACATTCTCACATCTGCCTGTGCTCTTTGATGACAGTTTCCCAATGTAATAGACAAACACCTTTTTGCAGTGCTTTTCAGCTTCTGCTTTCTTGTCCCAAGATTAAACTGAGTTCAGTTACTGAAACATTTCCAGCTGGAAGAGAGGAAGCTGTAGTAGCTAACCCTACAATGGGCTGAATATGCCATTCCTTTTAGAGTTGCAGGAGGAAGAACCTACAATAGTGTTTGTTTCAGGTTGTGATTATTAAAAGCCAAGTTCTCAGGGAGCTCTTCAGTGTGGGAAATATAATTCAGAGAGGGCGCTGAGAATGCCGCCTTTGTAATTCATTGCATGTGCGAGGTCCCTAAGATGAAGGTTACAGTCAGTGAATAAATGGATATTCCTTTCCTCCACAGAGTAGTAATGATTCTTGTGCCTTCAGATAGATGGTTACAGTTATGGTAGGGGAATAGTTTCATCCTTCTGTGACTAGCACATAACATTTCTTGTTTGTCCTTTGCAAGAGAGATTGGATTCTTCCTTTTGTCAGGTTTTTTTCCCTATTAGTAAAGCAATTGATTAGGGGTACAAATTTCACAAACTCTTTTCCGCGTATTTGAAATGAAGAAGAATGATGCTTTTTAGGAAAATGAATCCCTGAGATGTAGACAGGAGTTTTGTCTTTGTCTATTTATTACATAGCACTTGATGCAATAGCCCAGGTTAAACCAAGAGGTAACTTTTGGTTTGCAGAAACCAAAACCTTCAGCCGTCAAGAACTCAGCTTGCTGCAGAACCCTGATGAAATACAGCCCTGGCTAGCTTGTGAAGAGCTACTTTACAGTTTGTTGTGTTTAGGCATTGGGCAGTTTTGGGGACCCTGAAGTACCTTATTTCTGCACAGGGATTAGCAAATATCCAGATATTTCAACAGTACAGATTGCTCCGCTCGTCCTGGCGAGACGAGGCCATGGTGGTTCATTCTCTCCTCTTCCCCCTTCCAGTGCTCCTCATGTGACTGGTGAAAGCAGCACATGTGTGATTGTTTCTCCTCTCCTTTCTTCTCCTTGCCCTGTACCCCAGGGTTGTGATGTAGGAGGAAATGGCTTTCAGTGATGCTGAGTAAATTGAGGTGTGGGGAGCTGCTCAATCACCTACGTAAAGCCACACAGTGCCGTGGTTTCCAGAACTATTTCTCAGTCCGTAACTGCACTTAATGCAAGCGATTTGTGTGTATGTTTTTGTGAGATTTGGACTTGCACAATAGGCCATATAATGAGCTAAATAAATTTTGCAGAGTAAATTGGTACGCGCTCATGAGTCAAATTAAATGTAATGGGAGTTAGGTGTGCATTTCATTATGGAAACAGAGCCCCAATTCTCAGGAGTGGTGTGCAGCTTGCCTGAAAAGTGAACGCATTTCTGTGTACTGTTGTAAGAGGCTGCTGGAGAATGAGGGTTGCCATAGCAATATAGAAAAATTTTAAACAGCTAATACTTCCTACACAGCTGAATACAGTGGGCTGAGTAGCAGAATCTGAAATCATTGTCTTTAGCACAACTAAGTTCATTTTAAATGCATTTATTTAATGTTTTCTTATGTCACACTGGATTCTTTACAGGACCTAAAAGTGCTGCACCAGTGTAATGTATAGTCTGGAACAGCAGCACTCAAAAGCAGGCGCATTTAAGTGGAGTGATGACAGCCGAGTACCACAACATTAGATGATTCAAAACTTGGTGAAGGACCAAGTATGACAGTAAGACAACTGCCGAGTGATGTTGTGTCCCTTTGGAAGAGATAAGAACTTCGATTTTGACAGTCTTCTCTGCAGTCAGACTCCACTGTTAACTGCATATTATAGAAGGCTGAAAAAAAGCTTTTAAGGAAACTTACCAGTTTCTCTAAGGCACCCACTATATGAATTTTACTTTTTTTTTTTTTTTAATCTTGATCTGTCCTGTACCAATCTTCTGTCACTGACAAGAGCCGGTATTGAATGCTTTCAGAAGCCATAGACAGAGCGGCAAGATGGTTCTTCTTTCTCTGGTACGCTTGTTCAGGAAGCAACTTGTCAGGCAAATTGTATAGTCGATAAGTTTATGAGCTTGTTTTGGGTTGAATTTTAACTTGGTTGATCTTTAACTTGGGTTTTGTTTGCTTTTTTTGGTTATCTAGCTGCTTTAAAACCTCAAGACTTCTACAACTCGCTTTTAGATTGACTACCTTGTTGGCTACTAGTTTTATATTATCAACAAGCTTTGTCTTGCCATTATTAACTGATTTTTTTTTTAATAATTCATGACTGTGTCAAACACTGTGTGTCCCAGAACAAATACTTCTAGAATTTGAGACAGAAAAAGTGTTTCATCAACTGTGAAAACTGAATATTTAACCCATTTACTATCTTTAATAGTGATTCATTCACAAGCAGATGCTCTCTGTTTTCCTATCACATTGTGCAACATGAACATGGGATCTTGTCTAAAGGGTCTTGAACACAAAATTCAAAAAAACCATTTGTACCAAATCCAACATCAGTTCTTAGGGAACATGGGGATGCTATGTACAATTTTTTCCAGCTTAGGGAAATACGGTATCTTACTTGCTGAGGATAATACCTTCCCCTTGTAATTAACAACTGTCACAAGTAGCCTATACCCAGATTTCTCCTACGAGCATGTCCAAACCACTGCTGATACTTAGGTCCAGCTTTTCTGAGCTCCTGGCCTTGGTGCTGTGTTCAGCTGCAGGGACATTATTCCAAGCACAGCAGAGTTAGTAGGCTCAGAAGTCTCACAACAAACACATTGCTCTGAACTAAGTTTGTTATGAAATCACACTGTCTTCAGTGCTGACAGAGGCTATTTCAGTTTTGCTGAATACTGTGCAAAGTAATGAATCCAGCTACGGACTTGCAAAGTTACATTATACAGTCACCCAGGGGGGTTCTTCTTGTCCTTGCTGTGCGTACAGAAATGTGCAGCCTAGCAAGTAACTTGTATGTGGCTGCATATTTTATTTTTTCTCTAAACACTGTGCTGTCAAAACCTATCTGTTCTGTCACGTGGAGGACCTGCGTGGCAAGTTATAACTAAATCCCTTTGAATAAGAAAATTATGCCTTAATTGCATTTTTTTTTTTGATTTTCCATCATCTCTTTTTCTTCCCCCCCCCCCCCTTAAAAAAAAAAAATCATTATCATGATTGCTTTTGGTAGCACATGATGTTTTACAGGTGTTGCCCACAACTTGAGGTGCAGGCAGGCTCATGGCTAGCTGGATGCTTTCATAATCAGGAGCAGCTGTGTTCCTTTGTAAGCTGACATGCCTGCATAGCTAGGCCTGATGGCTGGTGATTTTCAAGAGAGATCCAGTTGTTTCGATAAACCACACATTTCTGCAGCATCCTCCCTAAGCTATGGTATGTTTTTCCTTGTCAATAATCCCAGTAGAACTGTTATTTTGGGTGACATCTCTGTTTCATGTCACAGTCTTTAAGGTGTTTCTAATTTCGTAATTGTGGTTTCCCTTTGAGATGATAGTTTCATGACTGACACATTACAGAAGTTGCATTTTTACTGTATGAGCGTCCTTGTCTTGATGATCCCCCTGAATAGTGAGAATACAGAGACTGAGGAGGATGCAAGCTGTCAGCAGCTGTGAAATTTACCATATGAGTAGATTCAGTCCCCTGTCCTTGTTACGTCTCTGGGACTGTCAGAAGTGAGATACTACAAAATTACTACAACAAGATATACATAGATAAAAGATCTGGGTAAGAAGGAAGTACACAGCTATCTCCACTTCTTTGAACTAAAAATCTTAAGGCGATGAGCTCTTGCTCTCCTCTTTAACATTGTGATACCCTATCAGCCGTATTTTCTCGAATAAATAGTGCTTCTACCCTCTCTAAATTTTAGAAAAATTTAGTGTAATTGGTGACGTTGTCTCAGAGGATTAGGGAGCCAAAGTGCTTTGACTTCCAATAAGATGGAGACCCTTAGGGATAGATACTTACTGCAAGCAGCATTAGCACCCTCCTTCTTTTTTCGGTCTTGCTTCCCACATTCCCACTCCCACACCAAAGGTACACGTCAGCAACAAATAACAACACCGTCAGGTCTGACTAGCTTGCCTTGATTCTGCTCCTGTTTGTGTTTTCTCCCATTGTATTAATAATCCTCCAGCTGCTTCCCGCAAATCCTCCCTTCCCTGCCACATCCCCAGAAGGGATAGCTCGGGGACTAACCAGAGAGCAGCTGAGCTTTACGATACGCAGGAGATGTCCTCAGAAATTTAGTGACATACCCTCAGGAGTGCAACAGCAAAACACAGAAGCACGAGGATGGCTTTAGAAAGTGTCTGTGAACATCTGCTGCTAAGCTAACCCAGATGCTTGGGCCCCAGTGTCAATTATCTGAGTTTATGCCATAGGCCAGGCATGTCACAGATCCCTTTTGGAAAGGGGAATTCAGTTCCGAAGTGATGTCAGATCAGTAACTTTGTGCTCTCAGCCTACTAGCTTTTGCCCAAATCCGGAAGAATTTTGTAGAGGGATGAACGATGATTTTACTCTTTCAGGCAGAGAATGCTGAAATAATTGCTGTGTTGCTTCTACTGCATGAGATCTGTTTTAAAATCCTTCTAAAACAGAGAAGTTACTAAGGCTCATTTCTCATGTGATGTCTTATAAATTTCCTGTTTCTGAAAGGTTGTGCAGCAGGTTGCTTTCAGAGGTATCCTATTAGAAATTTTAACTGGGAATTACACCAATTTTACAAATCTCTGGTTGTTCCAC
>NW_009713413.1:0-503 GCF_000703405.1 Apaloderma vittatum | reverse complement strand
AGGGCAGGTAGTAGAATTTTTGCTTCTTATTTATGAGTCTTCCTGTGAGAACTCAGATAGGAGAGTTCCTTTCTAATAACACATTTGGCACAGTTTTGAGGAAACGGATACCAGAAAAGCCTCACTAAAAAATTAAAATATTTCCTCTCCGCCAAAGCCCTACCACCATGGACAAAATCAGAGAGAAAAGAGGACAGAATGAAATAGATGTGATATGTGAGGGTCCTTCAGAAGGCACTCTCAAGAAATAAAAGAACACATTTATATTTTATAACATGGTCCCCAATCACCAAAGAAAAAGCATAAAGTTAAGCAATTCCCTATAGACATTCTGTACGATAGCACTGCTTTAATAATTAAAACAGAAGCCTTTTTTAAAAAACTTGATGTATGACTCCCTTCTTCCTTTCGAGTGCATTACCCTGACTGACTGGGAGAACTCTGCATGAAGCAGTTAGATGATAAAGTAGCGGCTATATATATATATATATATATTATTTTTT